>NW_004443948.1:3416205-3422970 GCF_000243295.1 Trichechus manatus latirostris | reverse complement strand
AAAATGAAATCCTTGACAACTTCAAACTTTTCTCCATTTATCATGATGTTGCTTATTGGTCCAGTCGTGAGGATTTTTGTTTTCTTTATGGTGAGGTGTAATCCATACTGAAGATTGTGGTCTTTGATCTTCATCAGTAAGTGCTTCAAGTCCTCTTCACTTTCAGCAAGCAAGGTTGTGTCACCAGCATAATGAAGGTTGTTAATGAGTCTTCCTCCAATCCTGATGCCCCGTTCTTAATATAGTCCAACTTCTTGGATTATTTCCTCAGCATACAGATTGGGTAAGTACGGTGAAACAATACAACTCTGATGCGTGCCTTTCCTTGTTCTGTTCGAACAATTGCCTCTTGATCTATGTGTAGATTCCTCATGAGCACGATTAAGTGTTCTGAAATTCCCATTCTCCACAATGTTATCCATAATTTGTTATGATCTACACAGTCGAATGCCTTTGCATAGTCAATAAAACACAGGCTAACATCTTTCTGGTATTTTCTGCTTTCATCCAGGATCCATCTGACATCAGCAATGATATCCCAGGTTCCACGTCCTCTTCTGAATCCGGCTTGAGTTTCTGGCAGTTCCCTGTTGACGTAATGCTGCAGCAGCTTTTGAATGATCTTCAGCAAAATTTTACTTGCATGAGATATTAATGATATTGTTAGATAATTTCTACATTCTGTTGGATCACCTTTCTTTGCAATGGGCATGAATATGAGTCTCTTCTAGTTGGTTGACCAGGTAGCTGTCTTCCAAATTTCTTGACATAGACAAGTGAGCACCTCCAGTGCTGTATCTATTTGTTGAAATATCTCAGGTGGTGTTCCTTCAATTCTTGGAACCTTGTTTTCACCAGTGCCTTCAGTTGCAGCTTGGACCTCTTCTTTCAGTACTGTCGGTTCTTAATCATATGCTACCTCCTGAAATGGTGGAACGTTGACCAATACTTTTTGGTATAGTGACTCTGTGTATTCCTTCCATCTTCTTTTGATGCTTCCTGAGTCGTTTAATATTTTCCCCATAGACTCCTTCAATATTGCAACTCGAGGCTTGAATTTTTTCTTCAGTTCTTTCGGCTTGAGAAATGCTGAGCATGTTACTCCCTTCTGGTCTTCGAACTCCAGGTCTTTGCACATGTCATTATAATACTTTATCTTCTCAAGTCACCCTCTGAAATCTTCTGTTCAGCTCTTTTACGTCATCATTTTTTCCATTTGCTTTAGCTACTCGACGTTCAAGAGCAAGTTTTAGAGTCTCTTATGACATCCATTTTGGTCTTTTCTCTCTTTCCTGTCTTTTAATGACCTCTTGCTGTCTTCATGTATGATGTCCTTGATGTCATTCCACAACTCGTCTGGTCTTCAGTCATTAGTGTTCAATGTGTCAAATTTATTCTTGAGATGGTCTCTAAATTCAGGTGGAATATATTCATGGTCATACTTTGGCTCTTATGGACTTGTTCTAATTTTCTTCAGCTTCAACTTGAACATGCATATCAGCAGTTGATGATCTGTTCCGCAGTTGACCCCTGGCCTTTTTCTAACTGGTGATATTGAGCTTTCCCATTGTCTCTTTCCACAGAAGTAGCTGATTTGATTCCTATGTATTCCATCCAGTGAGGTCCATGTGTATAATCACCGTTCATATTGTTGAAAACAGGTATTTGCACTGAAGAAGTTGATGGTCTTGCAAAATTCTATCATGCCATCTCCATCATCATTTCTATCACCAAGGCTATATTTTCCAACTACCAATCCTTTTTTGTTTCCAGTTTTCCCATTCCAATCACCAGTAATTATCAATGCATCCTTATAGCATGTTCGATCAATTTCCGACTGCAGAAGATGGTAAAAATCTTCAATGTCTTCATCTTTGGCATTAGTGGTTGGTGCATAAATTTGAATAATAGTCGTATTAACTGGTCTTCCTTGTAGGCGTATGGATATTATCCTATCACTGACAGTCTTGTACTTCAAGATAGATCTTGGAATGTTCTTTCTGAAGATGAATGCAATGCCATTCCTCTTCAAGTTGTCATTCCCAGCACAGTAGACCATGTGATTGTCTGATTCAAAATGGCCGATACCAGTCCATTTCTGCTCACTAATGGCTAGGATATCAATGTTTATGAGTTCCATTTCATTTTTGACAATTTCCAAGTTTCTTAGATTCATACTTTGCACATTTCACCTTCCAATTATTAATGGATGTTTGCAGCTGTTTCTTCTCATTTTGGGTCATGCCACATCAGCAAATGAAGGTCCCGAAAGCTTGACTCCATCCACATCATTACGGTTGACTCTAAGGAGGCAGCTCTTCTCCAGTTGTATTTTGAGTGCCTTCCAACCTGAGGGGCTCATCTTCCAGCACTGTATCAGACAATGCGCTGCTGCTATTCATAAGGTTTTCACTGGCTAATTCTTTTCAGAAGTAGACTGCTGGGTCCTTCTTCCTAGTTTGTCTTAAACTGAAAGCTCAGCTAAAACCTGTCCACCGTGGGTGACCCTGTAGGTGTTTGAATACCAGTGGCATAGCTTCCAGCATCACAACAACATGCAAGCCCCCATTGTACGACAAACTGACAGAAGCATGGGGATATGCTAGAGATTGGGAAACCAGTTCTGCCAGTCCATCACTTATCTCCACCTTACATGAGTGAAGGAAACAAATTCACTGGATGTCTGAGGTTGAAGAGACTGATAAAGAGAACTTTTTCAGATAAAGTTGTAGGAATGCTCTGGGATTTTGACTTCTCCTTACCTGAGGTCAAGTGAGGGGAACCAGCCAGGAATTGGAGGAAGATTGTTTCCAGGATAAGTCTACAGGAAAGAACCTGACTGGGATCTGTGCACAGAGAGAAGACTACTTAGAGTATGTTTTACATGCCCGTAAACACCAGCGATGTGTGTTGCCCTGATACTAGGCACAAATATACATTAAAAGGGAGCCAAGGGTGGGTCATCCTAAAAATTATCCCACCCAAGACAACCACCTGGTGAGGCAAACAGCCACCAACACAGCATTGACTTCACAAATCCCGGAGGCTGAAGTTAAAGTTGAAAGTAGCCAGCCAAAGAAAGCATGGCCCTTATCAAGGAAGCTGCATTCAGAGATCCCTAGCAGAAAGGTCTCCAGGGAAACCCACAAATTATCCTATAAGTGAGAGTTAGCAATTGGCATTGCCATGCCTAGAGACTCCAAGGACAGTTTCAACTGGCACCAGTGAAGAAGACTTTCCTGCTCCATGTCTCCACTGCCTCTCCCCATTCCACTCCTGGAATAACCAGATGCAATTTAGAGAATGAGAAATAGGAGTTAAAAATAAGGAGAGAGGCTCTTCATACTGGAGCAGATCCTATAGAAGAGGAGAAGCTTTAAAGTGAATGACTTTTGGAGTTGGGTGCTTATTAGGTTCTATATTTGCATAAGGCTTGAAGAAAGAAAATATAGATGACTTAAGTGTAAGGAAACTAGGAGTCCTGGTGCCTCAGTGGTTAAGAGTTCAGCTGCTAACAAAAAGGTCGGCAGTTTGAATTCACCAGATGCTCCTTGGAAACGTTATGTGGCAGCTCTACTCCATCCTATAGGGTCGGAATTGAGTTAACTGCAATGGGAAGTGTAGGGAAAAAAGCTCAATCTCATTCAGTTTAACATAAAATCAAATTGAGACTAGAGGAAGATTTCATTTTTAATTATTAAATTGGCGAGGATAAAAAATTTTGCCTCACTGAACTGGAGACGATGTGTAGAAACAGGCATTAAAAAACAAAAAACATTGCCGTCATCATAGCAATCCTATAGGGCTGAGTAGAACTGCCCCATAGGGTTTCCAAAGAGCGGCAGGTGGATTTGAACGGCCGACTTTTTTGGTTAGCAGCCATAGCTCTTAACCACTGTGCCACCAGTTACATATTAATGGTGGGAGGGTAAATTGGAATATCTCTATGGGAGTAATATCTATCAAAATTTAAAATTCACATATCCATTTACCGGCCAAACAGATTCCAAGAGTGTTTTCTACGTATAAATGGCACATGTGTAAAATAAACTAATGTAGAAAGATTTTGATTGCAACATGGTTTCTTATACAGAATGTTGGAAACCACTGTAATGTCTATTTGTAAAGAACTGGGTAAAGAAAAGTAACGTGCCTTCTTACAAGGGAACACTATGCCATCATCAAAAATATTGAAGAAATTATATAGGTACAAGTATGGAAAATAAGCCAAGATACCTTAAGTGAAATAAAGCAAAATAGAGACCTACATGTATATTAGGAAATCACTTGTGGAAAAAGTGTATAGGTAGACATCTTATATACAGCCATTTATTTATATACAAATGCTTATGATATCTATTACAGTTAACAATAGCTGTCTCTGATGAACTCTTACTGACTAGGGATGGGGAATAGAGAGAATTTACTATTCAGTAAATATACTTTAAAATTGTGTGCCTAGTATATTTGCCACCTATTCATATAATAAATAAGACAAAAACTAGCAAAAACAAGATATTCTCTGAATGGAAAAAAATAAAATTTGGAAAATCATTAAAATATTGAGTAGTACAAATTAGCAACTGTAACACAAATCAGATTTGTATGGCATTCTTAATGACTTACCAAATATAAATCACGACAAAGAAGAACCTTTTATTCGACAGGGGAATACACCCACAATAAAAACTAGCAGTGACTCAAAACTACAATATGTCATTTTTTAGAGAGAGAAACATGAATATTTGAAAGTGGTAAAAAAAGATATGAGATTGTAACTAGTCAATCCAAAGGCATATTTGGGGACAGCATTTGGGGTTGCCAGCTGGATAACTTTAGAGCCTCTGAAACTAAGCAGACGTGACCGTAACTCTGATGTATTTTATCCCCCCCCCCAAAAAAAAATGACATTCTAATAGAAGTAAAACTGTGACATTCTTTTATTTAGTGCTTTTTATAGATTTATTTTGTCTACTGACAACCTAATAGACTAGCTCATAATGAAACTCTGGAGTGGAAAACAAAGAATAAATTCACCCACCTGTTTATGAGAAAAACATCTAATTGCAGAGAGGAAACTTAGACTTTTATATTTTTAAAGAAAGCAGCCTGATGGTAATCTGATCTGGAGTCAGTCATAGACTGGTTGAGGAATCACTAAGTTATTTAAATGAGGCAGAAATTCAGTACAGAAAGAGGGATAATAATAATAAAAGTCAATAAATAAAGGTGAAGACAAATCAGAAAAATAATACATTGAACCAGTTCCAAACCTAGAGTTGGGGAAATAAAACAATAATTAAAGAATCAGAAACCTTCATTGTTATGTTTTCAATTTTGAAATAATTTGTGCATTTTGAATTAGAATTTACAAAAGCCTTGCACTCTAGCAGTTTCTTTTGTCTGTAATGAGACAGCTGTTGGATTTGGAATTTTCTTAGGCTATTTCTCTTTATTCAGGAATCTCTTGAACATTTGTAGTGAAATCTGAACTGTTTTTGTCACCATTTCAAAAGATGACACCTCTTTCAGGATTGATAAAATCATATGCTTATCTTATTTATACTGTCTTTCCATAATGAAGCTTATGTTAAGGAGAGGTTTGGACATGGTTCCTTTGAAAAATGTTTCTTACTCATTGATAAAATTTTTAAAAAGCAGTAATATTAATAGCATAAAATTGAAAGCAATTATCTAAAGTTAAATAGTTTGAAGCAAAATGAAAATTCTTTACCACTGAGAAAAACTACAAACATATATAAAATTTTCAACAAGTCTCAACCTTGTTCACATGATAATAATAATTTGCAGTGAAACAGCTCCTTATTTTCTTTCGCTGATGGAAAGTAGCTGCTTTCTGCTCTACAAGACACCTTCCTCCTCGCCACCCACCCACTCAAGAGAGATTTCTCTCAAGCACCATAGGCCCTTCAACTACCCTCTCAGGAGCGATGATATACATTACTTTCATTAAAACTACTGTCTCTCTTTTTGCCCCCCCAATTGTTGCTGATGTTTTACTTTTATCACTCTAAGGTCAGCAAAGTTTGTCAAATTTAGTACCATTTTCAAATGACTAAAAATCATAAAAGTCACTTTTCTTACAGATATTTTTAAAGGACTCTGTTTAGGGTCAAATAATCGGAATATTCCACATTGAGAATTAAAATAATTGTCACACAAAATAGTCGACTTTTCAACCTATCCAGTCTGGAGATTTAAAAAAGTAGGATGAACTTTTATTAAAACTAATATTAACATACATAATAGTTAAGATAGACAACCTAATTTGAAAATATATACAGAAATGTAAAAAGCCCAAGAATTGCGAAGACAATCTTGAAGAAGAAAATAATTAAAGGAGTTATCAGATGTTAAGACTTTGTATAAAGCTACAGTAATTAAAACAAGAATAAAAAATAGACAACTGGAACAGAATGAAGAGTTCAGAAATATATGTTTACCTGCTTCATTACCAATGCCTCAGTGCACTAAAATGAGAAAAGGATGAGACTATTGGATATCTATATGGAAAAAAAAATAAATCTTGATGCCCAAATAATGCAAACAACAAGTATACATGCAGTATAGAAGAGAAAGTAAAGGAACATTATAAAGATTTGAAAAACTAACATAAAAGGACATCTTTTTACCCTTGGGATAGGCAGAATTTCCTAAGCAGATTACAGAAAGTACTGAACACAAAGAAGACAATTGATAAATCATTAAAATTAAGGGCTTGTTCATCAAACAACACCATTAAGA
>NW_004443948.1:3395305-3415556 GCF_000243295.1 Trichechus manatus latirostris | reverse complement strand
ACCCTATAGGACAGAGTAGAACTGCCCCATAGGATTTTCAAGATGCAGCTGGTGCATTCGAACTGTCAACCTTTTGTTTAACAGCCTGAGCTCTTAACCACTTTGCCACCAGGGCTCCATATATATATATAAAACAACTCTTACATATCTATGATAAGACCAAAAAAAAAAATTTTAAATATAGGCAAAATACTTGACAAAGATATATGGATATCTTTTGATATATGTCAGGGTCCCCAAGACCATCCCCAGGTTCAGTGAGTCACTAGGAGGACTCACAAGGTTCAATATAAAGTCATATTCATGGCTGAGATTTATTACAGCAAAAGAATACACAACAAGGTCAGCAAAGGGCCCATGTGGTGAAGTCTGGGTACAAGTTTGAAGGGTCCTCTCCCAGTGGAATCACTTAGGGTATGCTTAATTTCCCTTGTAATGAGTTGTGAAAACTCATGTATAGATTTGCCAACCAGGGAAGCTCCTTAGAGACTCACTGTCTAACGTTTTTATTGAGGGCTGGTCATAATAGCCTATCATCTTGCCTTATGCTTGACTTAACATATAGCTATTTAAAAATTAAAATAGCAACACAGCACTAGTATAGAGATCATATATGACATAAACCACCTAGAACTCAGTCAGGAATCAACACATAAAGAAGACTTCTGAACCAAATAAAATAGGCTTTAAGAGTTTGAGGAACAGAAGTACAGGATTACATGATCAATAAACCACCTTTTTTTTTTTTTTTTTTAACATACTCTTCTAATGAATTTAGCTATTTCACTGCCTTTGGTGAAATGAGTTCCTTTATGTGGCCTTTTGACTTGGTTCTTTGGAAAAACAGCTTGAAAGATTTTTACCCTAAGCACTGAGAAGTTAACAGTTGCCCTAGTTTTCTACTGCAAAGAGTCTGTTACTTTTGCCAGGTTGATTGACATTTCCTGGGTAAGCTATAAACAGCTTGGTTTGGATAGTCTTTGTCTGGTCCTGGGCTACAGCCTGCTCTGTAATTGGTATGCACCTTGCAGGGGTTGGTCAATAGACTATGCAAATGAGGTGAGTTGTAACTCAGCCACACCTACTATGCAAATGAATTGTCTGTGGCCTACTGAGAGTTTTGTCAGTTCATGGACCCCATGGGCGTGCTATGCCTTAAAATTGACAAGGAATTGTATATTTAAGCAGCCAGCCCCACAGAGATTTTGGTGGACAGAAAGAAGCAAGAGGAGAAGCAGCAGGAAAAAGCAGAAGAAAGCCAAAAGAAGCAGCAGAGAGAGAGAAAGAGAGGCAAGGAACCTCCTAAAAGAGCTGTAACACTTGTTAAGGGCTGTAACACTGAAGACAGAGAGAAGCCTGGAAGGGGCCTAGTGGCAGAACCAGTGGTGACAGATAACAGAGCCAAGAGGAGCCTTGTCCTGAGGGGGCCAGGAAGATCCTGTCCTGAGGGGGCTAAGAGGAGGCCTGCGCTACTGTGAGAAGCCAAGGGAGCTGTCCTGCACTGAAGAAAGAAGACTTCGCCAGTATCATTCCTGATCCTCATCCTCATCCTGATCCTCATCCTGAGTTGTAGCCTGTTAATCCTAAATTGTACCCTGTTCCTTAGTAAACCACTTACACGTAAGTACGGTCTGTGAGTTCTGTGTGCCCATTGCAATGGATTATTGAACCCAGAAGAGAAACAGAGAGTGCCGTACAAGGGACGGCTGGTATCAGAATTGGTAAGAAGGTTGAGAGTGGAAGTATATCTGAAACCCACCTTATAGGTATCAGCCTTGGGCTGATCTTGAGTCACATTATGCTCCCTCAAGTTAGACAGGTTCTGATAACTCTATTACTATGCCTGCCATTTTGTACTACCCTAGCTATCTGAGATTCAAAGGATTAAAATGTAAAATAGATACAAGAAAAAGGCTGAGAAATTATAAAACGTAGAGCCACCTGCGGACATTTTGTATAACATATAGTTTATGAAGTCTCACTATGCACAGAGCACTACTTTGTAACCGTAACAGTGATTGACAATCTGTTCTTGGGGGGAAGAGAAAAAGTTGTTCTTTTCTAAAGTGAAGAGCTATTTCACATATATTTTTATTCCACTTAGGTTGTCAGTAAAATAGATTGCAGACAGGGATAGCAATCAACATTATTCAGTACAATCATCAAAATAACATAAAAATAAGGATTATATACTAGAAGGAGTTGCACTAATTGTACAATGAAATATTTTAAAGTATCAAGAAAAAGAGAATTGGGTTCCACTTACTTGAAATCTCTTCTTTCTTGGCAAATCAACTAAGGTCAATTCAACTTAAAAAAACATTTTTGAACCCCTACTACATGCCTACTACATTGCCTAGTTTATGAGGTGTCTCTGTAATGGGAAATTTTAATGAATTCTAAAGTTTATGGAATGAAGAAACCCTCAATAAAGCCTATTTTGATGAAATCATCTTAACAAAGTACATTACTCAAATATACAAGTCAATTGAGATGCAAAATGAAAATCTCATTGGATATATTTACAGGAAATGAAAAGACTGGAGAGCTATAAAGGGCCAGTTCTTCCAAGGGATAAGGGTTATAACAAATTTTCCACAAGAATGGCATTCTATTCAAAAACAATATTATGACATAATTTGGCAAGAGGTGTTGTCTTCTCATTTTAAAAAGACAAAAAAATCCCTGTTTTAAAACAAGAGCTGAAATAACAACAATCAAGCTATACATGAAACTCTGCGTAAAATTAATACATGTATTTTTAGAACTTTAAGGGTCTTTGAGATTCATTTAGTCCAACCTCTTATTTTACTGTTGAGAAAGTGAGATTTGCTCAAGGTTTTTTAGCCTCAGATAAAAGCTTGAAACCCTGCTCTCCAGACTGCCATTCAAAATTTAATCATACCAAATAAATTAAATAAAAATATTTGTTTTTGTTTCAGTGATGTGATGTTTATATATTTTGGTAGATGATTGTAAAATTAAAAAAAAAATAACATATAGTATCAGTTCGGTACATTGTTGTTGTTGTTAGGTACAGTTGAGTCAGTTCTGACTCAAAGCGACCCTATGTACAACAGAAAAAGCATTGCCCAGTCCTGCACCATTCTCACAACTGTAATGCCTGAGACCATTGTTGCAGTCACTGTGTCCATCCGTCTCATCCAGGGTCTTCCTCTTTTTTACTGACCCTCTACCAAGCGTTATGTCTCCCTCCAGGGATCGGTCCCTCCTAATAACATGTCCAAAGTATGTGAGATGAAGTCTTGCCATCCTTGCGTCTAAGGAGCATTCTGTCTGTACTTCCTCCAAGACAGATTTGTTCATTACTGGCGGTCCATGGTACATTCAGTACTCTTTGGCAACACCGTAGTTCAAAGGCATCATTACTCCTTCAGTCTTCCATATTCATTGTCCGGCTTTCGCATGCACACGAGGTGACTGAAAACACCATGGCTTGGGTCAGGCGCACCTTAATCTTCAAAGTGACATCTTTGCTTTTTAACACTTTAAAGAGGTCTTCTGCAGCAGATTTACCCAATGCAATGTGTCCTTGATTTCTTGACTGCCGCTTCCATGGAGGTTGATTGTGGCTTTTTTTTTTTTTTTTAATTTGGTATAATCAAGCTTAAAAATAGGAAAAAGAAACAGCAAATTTCCTAATCTATAATAGTTTAAGACAAAGCAATTTAGTGTAATAAAGGGAAGAAATTACCTCTAAAGGCTTCATTATTCTTTCAAAAGTACTAGGATGCATTCCTAGAGCCGTAGAGCACCTGACACCTACAGAAAACTGGAGTTAGCCTGATGTCTGCAATCTATTTTATTGACAACCTAAGTGGAATAAAAATATATGTGAAATAGCTCTTCACTTTAGAAAAGAACAAAGAAATTTTAAAAATTTATTCTTATAATAGAACACTAGTGTAAAAATAAATCCATTGCATTCACAATAGGTTTTAGGATATAATATTAAGTTTTTTCAAGAATCTTATTTTAAGAGTAAAGCAATATTCTAGAGTATATTTAAATGTTGGATGCACTATGTCATAAATAGGATTTATTTAAATTCTGAAACGATCAATTTCTGCTTCAGAAAATATGGAAGTCATGCTTTAAGTATATTCGTATTGTTTACAGGGAGATAAATGAGAAAGCTTGGACCTCGGGGTCCAAGAATCATAAACTACTGTATTACCATATTTCTGAAAAACTACTAGCATATGTTTTCATGAACAGAAATTCAAGATGATTACAATTATAGACCCCCCAAAACAAAACAGCATAATTTAAATACGGCAGAATACTTGAAGTATATTTACTATTACTTTTGTCTAAAAACCAGTTGCCATCAAATCTATTCCAGCTCACCGCAACTCCACGTGTGTCAGAGTAGAACTATGCTCCACAGGGTTTTCAGTGGCTGATTTTTCAGAAGTAGATCACCAGGCCTTTCTTCCAAAATGCCTCTGGGTGGACTCAAACCTCCGACCATTCAGTTAACAGCTGAGCACAGTAACTATTTGCATCACCCTACACCAATGCCCTAAAGTTCCACTTCTAAGTATGTACCTAAGAGAAATGAGGGCACATGTCAAACAAAAGACAAATAAAAAACATTCATAGCAAATGTATTTACAATAGCCTAACACTAGAAACAACCCAAATGTTTATCAACAGAAGAATAAACAAATTATGGTATACAATGGAATGGTTGGCTTCAAAAAAAGAACAAAATACTGATACATGTAAAAATATGGATGAATTTCACACATACTATGTTGAGCAAAAGAAGCCAGTCACAAAGTCATTCATACTGTGTGATTCAATTTATACAAAGTAAAAAAAAAAAAATCAAAACTGTCTTTGATGATTGAAGTGAGGTACTGATGGATAAAAAGACTAAAATATGTTACCGGTAGGAAGCAGAAAGAAGCTGGAAGGCCAAAGTTAGAAGGGTCTAGAAGAGCGTGTTAGTGAAGTCTGGAAGGCAAGTGAGGAAAATTTTATTGTCAACTAGAGAAAAGTGGTTTGATTTATGTACTGGTAGAATAATTAACCAAACTATAGCCTGAAATGACATGAAAGACAGAAAGTGGTTCCTCAGCAGTGTTGGGAGGAGAGATTCACTGGGAAGAGGCATGAAAAACTTTCTGAGGTGAAGGAAATCTTCTATGTCTTTATAGAGGCGTGGTTACTTTGGTGTAAACATTTGTTAAAACTCATCAACCAAGTATAGCTAGATGGTGCCCGGCTACCACCACTGACTGCTCTGACCAGGATCACAACAGAGGGTTCTGGACAGAGCTGGGGAAGGATGTAGAGCATAATTTTAACTCACAAAAAAAAAAGACCAGATTTACTGGCCTAAAGGAGACTGGAGAAACCTCGAGAGTATGGCCCCCAGACACCCTTTTAGCTCAGTGGTGAAGTTACCTCCGAGGTTCACTGTTCAGCCTGGGAGTGGACAGCCCCGTAAAACCAAATGAGACTAACGAGGTACAGGAGTCCAGTGACAAGGGCCAGAAGGCAGAAGGGGACAAGGAAGCTGGTGATAGGGAACACAAGATTGAGTAAGGATATTGTTGATGTGTTGTGAGATTGTTAACCATTGTCATAGGGCAACATTTGTAGTAACTGTTAAATGAGAAACTATTTTGTTCTGTAAGCCTTCGTCTTAAGTGAGAATAACAGCACAATTGGAAGAGCGTAGTCAATGTCACTGAACTGTGCATGTAGAAATTTTTGAAATGGTGTATCTTTGGCTATGTGTATTTTCACCAAAAAAAGGTTGAGAATTTAGAGGGTTAATATGTTGTGGGTTTGTTAACCAACGTCATAAAACAACATGTGTACTACTGTTTCATGAGAAACTATTTGTTCTGTAAGCCTTCACCTGAAGTACAATAAAATATATAAAAAAAAAAAACTCATCAACCTCTGTACTTATGATCAGTACTTTTTGTTGCAGGCAAATTGTATCTCAATTTAAAAAATTAGAAATAGTTAAATTGATTAAAGAATACATTAAGAAAACAAACAAACAAAAAAAACCCCATTGCTGTTGAGTGGATTCTGACTCATAGTGACTCTAAAGGACAGATTAGACCTGCCTCATAGGGTTTCCAAGGAGGAGCTGGTGGATTTGAACTGCTGACATTTTGGTTAGCAGCCTGAACTCTTCTTAACCATTGTGCCACCAGGGCACCACACATTTAAGAAGACTCTTTAAAATTGTTTCCTAATGCATAGTACTGTTATGTGTTATAGTTTAAAAGATGTGAAAAATACAAAGCATTTATATATTTTACCATATTTATAACTTTTAAAAGCAAGAGGCCAGGGCAGCTCTAAACCCCCCAAAATACCATTACCATGGAGTCAATTCCAACTCATAGTGACCCTGTAGCACAGAGTAGAGCTGCCCCATAGGGTAAAAAACAGTGCTCATACAAATGTGTATCAAAATATGTGTTTTGAAGTCTAATGTGATATACTTCTACTATCTTAGCTTCCCTGCCTAAACTAGATAATTCTAGTTTATCTGTCATTCACTATACCCTGACACTGGACAATACTTTTTTTTTTCCAAAGGTCTTTGCACAGGCCCCTTTAGTTCTATGGAAAGAGCTCAAACAAACCAACAACAATGGGAAAAAAAAAAAAAAAAAGAAGAAGAAGAAGAAATTTTGACTAAGAAGTCATTTATAATATTTAAGACAAATAAAAGATATTTATGATTTATGAAGCTTTTAAATAACATGACACAAGCTTTCTTATCATTCTGACATAAAAAACTGTAGAAAAGCATGGATAATTCAAGGAGCTTGATGGTACAGCACTGAGGTGAGTGAACAATGCCAGTGTAATTTTTGTAAGTCAGAGCTGCCCTGAAGAAGCTCTAGTGGTGCAGTGATTAAGGTACTCAGCTGCTAACTGAAAGTTCAGTGGCTTGAACCCACTAGCCGCTCCATGGGAGAAAGATGTGGCAGTGTGCTTCCGTAAATATAGCAGTCTTGGAAACCCTTTGGGGCAGTTCTGCTCTGTCCTATAGGGTCACTATTAGTTAAAATCAACTTGATGGAGATTTTTTTTTTTTTAAATGATAACACAACATAAACAAAAGACATCTGAGCACACCTGAATAGTGTTCTTTCCACCACATTATAAAAAAATGCATTTGGAAGTAAATAGCCATTTCATTTTTTTTTTATTTTATCTTTTTATACATTGTGTAACTTGGGATGACCCACATCAATGTGATAGAAATGTGAGACAGATATTGAACCAACTGGTTACTTTTCTTCTGTGAGATGTTGAGGGCAAGGCCCCAGAGGTATTCCCTTCCCATGGACATACTCACAATTTCATTCAACCACCATTTGATCACCCTCATGTACCTTCCTCAAAGGTGTTTGTTTTTGTTTTGTTTTGTTTGCTTTCTGTTAGAAGATGAGTAAATATTCTTGAGTCCTCCACTCTAATGTTCTAAAAATGTTGGTGCCTGAAATTTTAGAACATTGGTAGAATTTAGGAAATGTGTGAGACAAGACAGTGGAGAAGGAAATGCATTGGACCAGAAATTAAACTACTTTCTAGTCCTGCTTGAGACAATCTAGTGGCCTAATGTTGGTCAACTTGTTTGTTTTTGGCAATACCCTTTCATTTATATCAGTGATTGACAAATATTGGGATTGTTTGGGACTTATTCCTACACTTGATTGTCAAACTTGCCTTAACATTAGAATCGTCTGGCAGACTTTAAAAAACAATGATGCCTAGGTGGGCATCTTAGGCTGGGTTCTCTAGAAAAGCAAAACCAGTAAAGCGTATAAATATATATATAGAGAGAGATTTATATCAAGGAAATAGCTCACGGGATTGTAAAGGCTAGAACATCCACAGTCCATGGATCAGGGTAGAGGCCTCTCCCAAGTCACCCAGCCACAGAAGCTGGTGAGCCCAAGATCAGCAGGTCGGAGAGCAGGGCTTCCACTCACAGGCTGTGAAGGTTGATGAATTCCAAGATCGGCCGGCAAGACCACAAAGTTTCTCCTGAATCAGGTAGCTGCCGGGGCTGGCGAACCCAAGATCGGCAGATCAGAGAGCAGCGCTCGCAGGCTGTGAAAACCGAAGAATCCCAAGTTCGGCAGATAAGCTGATGGCTCAAGTCCCAAGAACCAGATATGAGATGACAGGAGGCAGCCACAGGACCCAAATGCAGAGAGAGCAAAAAGCCAGAAAGTCTGCTTATATTCAGATACAGTTCATGCCCCCAAGGAGACTCCCTTTCATCTGATTGGCTACTCACAGTATATTCAATCATGAGAGTGATCACATTAAAACACTGAGAATCGTGGCCCAGCCAAGTTGACACACAATCTTGACCATCATAGTGGGTGGGTGGTTAAGTGCTCAGCTGTTAAATGGAGGGTTGGCAGTTCGAATCTACCCAGCGACTATGTGTCTTAGTCATCTAGTGCTGCTCTAAGAGAAATACCACAAGTGGATGGCTTTAACAAAGAGAAGTTTATTCTCTCACAGTCCAGTAGGCTACAAGTCCAAATTCAGGGCATCACCTCTAGAAGGCTTTCTCTCTCTGTGGGCTCTGGAAGAAGGTCCTTGTGATGCATCAGTCTTCCTTTGTCTGGGACCATCTCAGCACAGGAACCTCAGGTCCAAAGGACGTGCTCTGCTCCCAGCACTCCTTTCTTGGTGGTATGAAGTTCCTTTCTTGGTGGTGCTCGCTTCTCTCTTTTATATCTCAAAAGAGATTGGATTAAGACACTATCTGATCTTATAAACCTCATCAGTATAACCTCATTATAGTGATAGAGTTTACAGCACATAAGGAAATCACATCAGTTACACAATCATACAATACTGGGAATCATGACCCAGACAAGTTGATACACACATTTTTAGGAGGACACAATTCAATTCATGGCACACACTGTATTAGATAATAGTAAACAAATAAAATACACCCAGGAGAGAGTAACCAATGATACAGCATGTGGAAAAGATGAAATAAAAGTGGAAAGAAAATAACCCTGTGTGATCAGAATGCTATAAAAAGACCAGTGTGTAATTAGCAGAAGGCATATTGTGACCCAAAATAAAGGAAAGCTTCTAAGAGTCTCCATTTGAGGATTCAGTGAAGCCTGGATCACTGATCACTAGAGTTGATCATGCATAGGGAAACTTTGAAAGGGATTTAAGTATCAAAGATAAGGTTAAGCTGGTGGTAGGGTATATAAACATTACCACACTTCTGCGTTCTACAGTCTGATGAAATACCAATTATGTTCTGAAATTATTGGGACATAAAAGGCACCTGTTACCCTAGCATTCAGGTCTGAAGTGTCAAAACCACCAAATGCTAAAACTATATAAAAGATTAACTTTTCTTTATAACATTAAAACAGCTGCTCTCGATTTTTTCAGCTAAAGGCTCTGAGAATTTACTTAACCAGTGAATTTTTGAGAAAAGCATCATTTAATACCTTCCATTAGTAACTAATACAGAGTGTGGCTAAAATAACTGTTCTTTAGCTGCAACAAAAATGTTACCTCATTTCAGAGGTAATGGATTTCTCCTCCTAACCTTAAGAGACCCAACACTGAGAAAGTGAAAAAATGTTGTTTATTGAAAGACATTTTATATTACAGACAATGGTAAAACATTGACTTTTTCCTGTACCAGTCCATGACATAGTTTCAGCATCTTTAAATGTCTAAACTATAAAAGACTGGAATAACTTCCTATTTTCTCCAAACCTCCAGACTTGGAGAAAAAATTAAAATAATACAGATTCATAATGGAAGAATTAGCTCCTAAGCTTTGTTTTTGTCTTGTACTTTGGGGAAACAAAAAACATGACTTTGCTAAAGGTGTCTGCTTTTCCATGTACCAAGAGCAGTTGCTTTTTATTATGCTTTCCTCTGTGGGAAGAGATTTCACTGCCATCATCTCTTGGAATGAATTCCGAAATCTTCCTGTGCCAATCTAGACATCTGGAGGAAAAGACCAGGAGACATTAAAACAGTCTTTTCTCATCTTGCCTTCCTCAAATAATCAATTTTACTCTGGGGCTTCCTGACAAGTGTAGACACAGTGAATGAAAAAAAAAAAAAAAAAAAAAGATGCTGTGACAAATTTCCTCTTATGCCAGCTTTTCTCATTTTCTCATTCCCATTTTCTCACTGGTAGATATATTCAAATGCCTTTTTAAAGATTTTAAGTGAAAAGAGTTGAACATGCAAGAATATTTTACTAAAAGGAGCACATTTTCCAATACTATATACCAAATTTCTAGTATTAAGATCAATAGAAGTATTGGGAAACAGTTCCATTAAATTTGAGGATTATATAATCTTATAGAATAGATTAAATAACTTTATAGACTCTTAAGGTGGAAGAGGACCGATCCAACATTTTACATCACTCAGTGACTTACTATGCACCATAGTCACACAGTGACTCATCTAATACAAACTCCTTATAGGTATAACTGATGACACTGTGACTACCCACTCAAGGTCACACAGCCACATTAATACACACTGCAGCTTAGTATCTGACATTTGAAAGATATCCCATGGCTTAACCTTTTGGAGTGCGCCAGAAGTTTTGTAACTGTTTTCAAGGATACGGTCAATGTATGACCATTTTTATGTGTGTAATCATTTGCTTTTTAGTGGCCAGCACTGCCTAAATAATTCTCTGTGACTTTGTTTCACACCCGCAAGCCTGTTGTTACTCTTCTTGCTTTCCTTCTTCCCACTTACAGAGCCACTGCTGCTGCAGTAATCTTTCTAAAATAGTTTTCATGCCATTAACCTGCAAAAAAAAAAAGAAGTCCATAAAACGTGGAGATATCTTTATCACCAAAATCTGTCTCTCATCTTGATTGATGCATAGCTACTCTGTTCAATTTGTACCCTTACCAAACAAGTTACTGGTTATTCTTTGAGTATTCCTCACTTATATTGATCTCTCTGCCCCAAATACCTTTGTCAATACCTTTGTCTAGGGAATTCTTTTTTCAAGGCATAAAAAACCACAACTAGTGCCATCAAATCAGTTCCTACTCGTGGCAACCCCATATGTGTTAAGAGTAGAACAGTGCTCCACAGTGTTTCCAATGACTAATTTCTCACAAGCAGATCACCAGGCCTTTCTTCCGGCGCATATCTGAGTTGTTTCAAACCTCCAATTTTTTGGTTAGCAGCTGAGCACATTCACACGGTTTGTACCACCCAGGGCTCCCTTCACGGCATAGGATAGTTTAAATATTTCTAATCTTCCTCATTCCGTTTCCTGAGAACAAAATGAATTTCTCCTAATTTGTGTTATCATAGCACTTTTCACATAACTCAAATAACTCATCATATTATAACATAGTACACTGCATCTTAATTCCAAGTGATGGGGTAGATGTTTTGTAGTCTATCATCACCACCCCCAACCTCCACTCACCCTCATACCTCCAACAGTTATCACCCAAGGTCTTTTTATCCCCAATAGGTGCTTATTTGAACACCTGTCACATAGTAACTATTTGCTGAATGTTAAAGCATATTCATCATTTATTTTGCTACTAATAAAGCCTCAATCCTAGGTGGTGCCAACAGTTAAGTGCTCAATTACTATCTGAAAGGTTGGCAGTTTGAAGCCACTTAGAGGTGCCTCAAAAGAAAGACTTGGTGATCTGCTTCTGAAAGATCATAGCCTTGAAAACCCTATGGAGCGCAGTTCTACTCTGCAACACATGGGGTCACCATGAGTTGGAATCAAATCAACGGCAACTAGTTTGGTCATTTTATTCTTAAGGCCGTAATAAGTTGATAGAATTTCTAAACTTTTATTAAACATAAATTGTCATAAAATTTTAGAACTGGAAAACTTCTTAGAGATTATTTTATCTGATTTTTATAGTTTACCTAAATACAGGGCCAGAGAAGTTAAATTGATTAATTCAACAAACATTTAGTACACAGGTACTATATGCCAAGCACTATTCTATATGCCAGAGATAAGAGTGATTTGGTAAAAAGGATTTACATTCATTGTATCTGTGCAGCTTACATTCTGGGAGGGAAACAGAGAATAAAGAAACGAACAAGTAATGGTCAGGATATTACTTGATAGTGACGTGTCATGAATAAAAAGCTAAAGCATTAGCTCACGTTCACATAGGTTGCAGAACTGAAACTTGAGCTCTGGTCTCCTGTGCCTCAGTCCTGGTCCATGCCATTAAGACAATTCCATCCTATCTTCAAGGAGTCCTGGTGGCCCCGTGTTTAAGTGCTCATCTGCTAACCGGAAGGTTGGCGGTTTGAACCACTAGCCGCTCTGTGGGAGAAAGATGTGGCATCTGCTTCTGTAAAGGTTACAGCCTTGGAAACCCCATGGGGCAGTTCTACTCTGTCCTATAGGGTCACTATGAGTCAGAATCAACTCGACAGCAATGGGATTGGATACTACCTTCAAATCAGGAACAGTTTATACAGAACTAAACCGAGGTTATTATTCAAAATAGCAACTGAGCAACTGGCTATATACCAAAAACCGGTTGCCATCGAGTCGATTCTGACTCATAAGTGACCCTATAGGACAGAGTAGAACTGACCCACAGGGTTTCCAAGGAGCAGCTGGTGGATTCAAACTGCCATCCTTTTTGGTTAGCAGCCAAGCTCTTAACAACTGTGCCACCTGGGCTCCAACTGGCTGTATAAAACCAAAAAATAAATCTGATGCCATCAAATTGATTCAGACTCATGTTGACCCCATGTGTGTAGAGTAGAACTGTGCTCCATAGGGTTTTCAAAGCTGTGAACTTTTGGAAGCAGATCTCCAAGGCTTCCTTCTGAAGTACCTCTGTTGTTTTTGTTAGGTGCCCTGTAGTCGGTTCTGACTTACAGCGACCCTGTATACAACAGAATGAAACACTGCCTGGCCACGCGCTATCCTTACAATCGTTGCTACGCTTGAGCTCATTGTTGCAGCCACTGTTGCCAATCCACCTCATCGAGGGTCTTTCTCTCTTTCACCACCTCTAGGTGGGTTCAAACCACCAACCTTTACAGTTAGTAGTAGAACGCGCATAACTATTTGTGTCACATAGGGACACTGTAAATGGCTGTCTAGGTAAAGGTAAATTTTAAAGTTCTATAAAAAGGATATTCAAAAACGATACTCCAAAATTCAGTGGCTTAATTAAGATAGAACTGCATTTATTTATTACACAATAGTCTCAAAGTTAAGAGCCCATGCTGGTGGGGAGGCTCTGCCTCTTTTGAAACTCAGGTTCCTTCATCTCATTACTCTTCCAACAGGGTGTGATCAGATTTGATGCTTGGAGGCTGCCACATCTTTGGTCTGGCTGCAGAACGAGAAAAGAGATGGAAGAGCACATGCCCAGTGTTTTAAGGCCAAGAACTAGAAGTGGTCACTTCACTTTTTGTTCATGTCCCGTTGGCTGAACCCAACGAGGCATAGCTAGATGCAAGGGAGGCTAGAAAACAGTTTCCAACTGGATGACCATATTTCTGCCCAGCTTAAAATGTGCCACAGTGTGGGGTAGTTCTAAAAGTTCAAGAAGAAGGGAATTATGACACCAGGGAGGGAGGAAATGAGCCATCTCTGCCTCTCTGAGGACGATGTTATTTACTATTGCTTGGTCTTGAAAAAGAAAGCAGGAACACAGGTAAATAATGAGGTCAGAACTGTTCTTTCAAGAACAGAGTTAATCAAAAGCAGTGAGGCATTCAATGTACACAATCTGGTGACTGTTTGGGACAGCAGTGGCCTAGTTTCTGTCTCAGCAACTCAACACTAAATTGTAGGAATATCTTGGCTTAATTCCACAAGAAAGGTGTAAAAAAAGAGTAAAAATAAAACATATACATCATAAATGGCATTTACTTTTGCAGGCAAATTGGTTTTGGGGATTAATAGAACCCACTTTGATGAACCATAACTGTTATTTAAACTGACTATTCAGCCCCGCATGCTTATTCACTTTATGTTATTGTTGATGTTAGGTGCCATCAAGTTGGTTCTGACTCATAGCGACCCGATGTACAACAGAATGAACACTGCCTTCCAATTTTTCCCATTTGTAATGGAAATGTCTGCCTTGTGCCTGTTCTACCATTGTACTTTGGAAGCAGATAACTTGTATTCTGTGTTTTACAGGTTCACGGATGAATAGGAATTTTGCCCCAGGATGGAATACCTCTGAAATCTCACTCATATTTGATGTAAATAATTCAGAAGATGAGATTTTGGACTTGGAGTTTATTTCAGACTTTTAAGGATGATGTGATGGGGTGAATGTGTTTTGCATGTGGCAAGGACATGAATTTTGAGGGACTAAAGGGGGGAATGTTATGGATAGGATTGTGTTCCCCCAAAATATAAGTTGTACATCCTAACCTCTATGCCTGTGGTTATAGTCACATTGGAGAATAAGTTTTCTGTTCTTTTAATGAGACGGGATTAGTGTAGCATGTGTCTTTAGTCAGTCTCTTAAATAAAAGGAGCAGATGAGGCAAGCAGTGATGGGAGAGAGACTGATGCCAAGCCTCATGGAGATCTCCAAGGAACCAGGAAACGGAAGCTGAAGAGATAAGGACCTTTCCCCAGAGCCAACAGAAAAAGCCTTCCCCTAGAGCCGGCACCCTGAATTCGGACTTCTAGCCTCCTAAACTGTAAGAAAATTAATTTTTATTTGTTAAAGCCACTCAGTTGTGGTATTTCTGTTACAGCAGCACTGTATGACTAAGATTGAATTTTATAGACCCAGAAACCTTGCTCTGAAGTCAATAGAGAGTGCAGCTACATAAAGCTGGTGATTTAGCACTCCCTTAGCAATTCAGACTAAATTGCTGAATCACAGAGATGAGAATGGTAATTGTCTGGGGTACTGGGGTACTGGGGTCATCCATCTCAACTTTCCCTGCTTGTCAGAAGGCAGTGCATTTAGAGCTTTCAGCAGATACTGCTTAGTGTTATAAAGAATTTCTTGACACAGCTCTTACTCCTTGAATCACATGTGAGGAAAAAACTTCACTTCTCTTAACCCGTTGCCATGGAGCTGATTCCGACTCGTAGCAACTCTGTAGGACAGAGTAGAGCTGCCCCATAGGGTTTCCAAGGCTATAATCTTTATGGAGGCAGACTGCCACATCTTTCTTCTGCAGAGCGGCTGGTGGGTTCAAACCACCAACCTTTCGGTTAGCAGTCTAGCTGTTAACCACTGCACCACCAGGGCTCCCTATTCACTTCTGTTGAAAGCTCTTAAAAAGACAATGATATTGATAACATCATATTTATTTACTTAATTTCCCAGTTTCTCCTCTAGTATATTCACCCATATATGAAGGGAAGCAATTAATCAAGTCCTGTCTCCTTTAATAGAGGAAAGATTGTTATAAGGCAGATGGATGCAACAACATCAGAGCAGGGGCTGGAAGTTCAAGTAGGTTGTGAGCTACCTTAGGAGGGAAAAAACCTCTTTCATCCTGGTCAAAAAAAAAAAAAAAAAAAAATTGCAAAGCAGGGCATGCTCAAAGTTAAGAAAAATATTTAAGGCTCCAGTAAAAGGGCATTGCTGGTAAACAGTTTGGAATGTTTTGGGATAGAGTGAGTTAATGTAGAAGAGTTAGTTAATGGAGAAGTTAGTTAAAGGGATAAAACTGCTGCCATCGAATCCATTCCGACTCACAGTAACCCTATAGGACAGAGTAGAACTGCCCCACAGTTTCCAAGGAGTGGCGGATGGATTTGGAATGGCTGACCTTCTGTTTAGCAGCCAAGCTCTTAACCACTGTGCCACCAGGGCTCCAAAAAAATCACATAATCAACAAAATTTAATAAAAACCATTTCCATTGTTTCTTTGGTTTCTTACTAACAGATTATCTTATCTTTTCCAGTTTTTAGTTTTATTTAATGAAACATTATAGTTAGAAAAGATAATTAAACTTTTCAAGTAAAAAATTACCCAGGAAATAACCCAAATCTATCTTAGAGTACAATTCTTTCCAGAAAATGTATATCTTTTTTCTTCACTTCATGCTTCACTCCTTTAAAATCAAAGTGAAGGCAAATCTTTTCACACAATCAATAGTGTACCTTATGGTCAGTAATTCCTTATAAACAAATTTTTTTAAAGGATTCTCTCCTCTTTCGTGTCTTACTGTTTACTTCCCACATTCATCAGTTGTATTAGTTTTGTATTGCTGCCATAATAAGTCATCACAAATTTAGCAGCTTAAAATAACATCCATTATTGTCTCACAATTATGTAAGTAGGAAAACTAAGTTCGGCATAGCTCAACTGAAGCCTCTGCTTAAAGCCTTACAAAACCAAAATCAAGGTGTCAGCAAAGCTGCATTCCTTTCTGGAGGCTCTGGGGATGTATCTGGTTACAAGTTCATTCAGGTTGCTCTGTGAATTCAGTTACTGTGGCTGTGTGACTGAGGTCCTTCTTTCCTTGCTGGCTGTTAGTTGGGGGCTTGTCTTTCTCCTAGAAGTTGCCTGAATTTCTTCTTGTGCTTTCTGTGTGACCCCTTTTCCAGCAACGGTGGGTAGAATCCCCCTCATGCTTCCAATTTGTCCAAGTTCTCCTTCTGCTACATCTTTCTGATTCCTGCCAGATAGTTTTCTGGTTTAAAGAGTTCATGTGAATAGACTGGATCAATACAGAGGGAAACTCAGATAATATTCCTATTTTACAGCCCATAATCTCAATTGCCTGTGTTTTATTGACTATGCAAAGGCATTTGACTATGTGGCTCGTAACAAATTATGGATAACCTTGCAAAGAATGGGAATTCCAGAACACTTAACTGGGCTCATGTGGAACCTGTACGTAGACCAAGAAGTAGTTATTCTTACAGAACAAAGGGATACTGTGTGGTTTAAAATCAAAAAAAGTGTGTGTCAGGGTTGTATCTTTCACCATACTTATTCCGTCTGTATGCTAAGCAAATAATCTAAGAATCTGGACTATACGAAGAAGAACATGGCATCAGGATTGGAGAAAGACTAATTAACATTGCAATATGCAGATGACACAACCTTGCTTGCTGAAAGTGAAGAGGACTTGAAACACTTACTGACAAAGATCAAACACTTCAGCCTCCAGTATGGATTACACCTCAACATTTAAAAAAAAAAAAAAAAAAATCCTCACAACTAGACCAATAAGCAGCATCACGATAAATGGAGAAAATTCTGAAGTTGCCAATGATTTAATTTTACTTGGATCCACAATCAACTCCCATGGAAGCAGCAGCCAAGAAATCAAACAAGGTATTTTATTGCATTGGGCAAATCTGCTGCAAAAGACCTCTTAAAAGTGTTAAAAAGCAAAGATGTCACTTTGAGGACTAAGGTGTGCCTCACCTGGTATTTTCAATTACCTCATATACATGCAAAAGCTGGACAATGAAAAAAGAAGACTGAAGAAGAATTGATGTCTTTGAATTACGGGGTTGGTGAAGAATATTGAATATACCATGGACTGCCAGAAGAACGAACAAATCTGTCTTGGAAGAAATACAGCCAGAATGCTCCTTAAGAAGGAAGAATGGCAAGACTTTGTCTCACTTACTTTGGACATGTTATCAGGAGGGATCAGTCCCTGGAGAAGAACATCACGCTTGGTAAAGTAGAGAGTGAGTGAAAAAGAGGAAGACCCTCAACAAAATGGGTTGGCACAGTGGCTGCAACGACGGGCTCAAGCATAACGATTGTGGGGATGCGCCCGTATCAGGCAGTGTTTTGTTCTGTTGTACATAGGGTCACTATGAGTAGGAACTGACTTGAAGGCACCTAATAACAACAACAACAATGATCTTAATTACATCTTCAAAGTCCCTTTTGCCATGTAACATAACATATTCACAGTTGCCTGGAATTAGGATGTGGTGAGGAGGTAGCATCCTGCCTACCACATCATTAATAATACATTTTCACTGGATGCCAAAAGAAGCATGGTGTTATGTATGTTTCTGTAATTCTCTCAAATCACGTATGTATAAGTCGCTTATAATGTGATGTTAGAAGTAGAAAATTTCTGAATTTAGTAATAGAAAATAGAAGTATGTGAAGTATGTCAGAAACAACCTCTCTAAGTTAGCTTTGACGCTTATGTGTTGTGATAAAAAGAAAATGTAACATATAGTTAAATCTCTTGAGATGTTAAGTAAACCATAAACAACCCAAGAAATGTAATATATAGTTAAATCTCTGTAAGGTGGCCTTGAGGCATGAAGTAAGTCATAAACAACCCCCTTCATTTCTAACCTTAAAGAAAAGATGCTGTATATGGCTAATCTCTGACCTTGGAGAAAAGATATAGCACACTAGTCTTTGTTAAATATGGCATCCCCTACAAACCCTAGTGGCATAGTGGTTAAGAGCCACGGCTGCTAACGCAATGGTCGGCAGTTCAAATCCACCAGCCGCTCCTTGGAAACCCTATGGGACAGTTCTACTCTGTCCTATAGGGTCACTATGAGTCAGAATCAACTAGATAGCAACAAGTCTGGTACCCCTTATGGTGTCAGGTAAAGGTGAAAAGATCACATATAAACCCTGCACTTTGGCTCGCTCAATGAGAAAAAGCATAGGCAGAGTATAATTCTCTAGACTCTGATACTCTCCAAAGGGGAGATCTTTACCAAAGGTGAAGGTTGAGACTCTAACTGCCACCACCGTCTGAACCCCAGCTATGAGGGCTCTCTGCCAAGCAAGAGCCATGGTCAAGCCTGCCTTCTAAGATCACTTGTTAAATGCAAAAGCCTGAAGGCTAATGATTTGGACGCTAACCATTGGATGACCTTATATTGTCATGATTCTCCAGTCGTAAATGAATGTCTTGTGGTATTATTTGTGTGCTTTGCCATGACTACCTTGCAACAAACTAAATGAGTTTACACATGATAAATGAGTATTTCTTTACTTATTTTAAGATTAAACCTCATAAAGCACATGGCATTTTGAAATTCTTGCCCTTTTTGTTTGTTGTTGTTATTGTAGCTGCAGTTAAGTCGCCCCTCAACACAGGATGATCCCATGGTGTTTTTTTCGGCTGTTTAACTTTTACAGCAGTAGTTCACCAGGCCGTCCTTCCATGGAGTTGCTAGGTGGGTTCAAACTGCCAACCTTTGGGTTAGCAGCTGATCCCAAACCACTGCGTCACCCAAGCTGCTTCCTTCTTTTTTTTTTTTTTTACAGGCTGTCTTAATAAATTTAGGAGCTTTCTTTGTCTTTTTTTTCCCTTGCCTTGTACGAGTTGTACTGGCTTCCCCAGTATTGTGTACTGTCTTACCTTTCACCAAAGTAGGAGCTTTCTTTTTAAATTTAGATTTTCTTTTCTACCTTTTTTTTTTTTTTTTTGATGCAGAGCAAGGGCCTTTAATTAAAATTTTTTTAAAAATGTATCATAAAGGTCATAAAAAGGATGATAAAACATTACCAAACAGTAGGGTGATGGATTGTATAATAATCTTTTGAAATTCTACTTTAAAAACACTGCTTAGTTACATTTCTATCTTACATTCCTAACTTTTCACCGCCCTTTATAATCAATTTTTCACACGTTACACAACTAATTAAGGCAAACATTTCCAGAGCAAGGTAAATCAGTCAAAAATATCCTTCACCCTCTTCATTTTACAAGATGAGACAAGACAGCTGCCTAAAATGACAATATATGGAGATGCATTTTCTTGGGAAAACCACTGAAAATACAAGAGAAAAGGCATCAAAACAAATATTTTCGGTGCTTTCTTTGAATGTAGAATTTCTACATTCAAATGTTAATTTCTAAATAGCCTGGTTGGTTTTCCTCTATCTGCACATTTTAAAAAAACAGTTGCTGTTGGGTCCACCTACTGGTGGCGACCCCGTGTGTGTCAGAGTAGAGCTGTGCTCCATAGGGTTTTAATGGTTGATTTGTGTGTGTGTGTGTGTGTGTGTGTGTGTGTGTGTGTGCTTCAGGTGAAAGTTTACAGCTCAAGTTAATTTCTCATTCAAAAATGTATACACATATTGTTTTGTGACATTGGTTGCAATCCTCACAATGTGACAGCACACTCTCCCTTTCCACCCCAGGTTCTCTGTGCCCATTTGTCCAGCTGCTGTTCCTTCCTGCCTTCTCGTCTTGCTTTTGGACAGGAGTTGCTCATTTGGTCTTGTATATTTGATCGAACTAAGAAGTTCCTAACGTGTG
>NW_004443948.1:3378435-3395205 GCF_000243295.1 Trichechus manatus latirostris | reverse complement strand
TGTGTGTGTGTGTGTGTGTGTGTGTGTGTGTGCTTCAGGTGAAAGTTTACAGCTCAAGTTAATTTCTCATTCAGAAATGTATACACCTATTATTTTGTGACATTGGTTGCAATTCCCACTATGGGACAGCACACACCCCCTTTCCAACCCAGGTTCCTTGTGTCTATTTGTCCAGTTCCTGTCCCTTCCTGCCTTCTTGTCCTGCTTTCGGACAGGAGCTGCCCATATGGTCTCGTATATTTGACTGAACTGAGAAGCACGTTCCTCACGTATGTTATTTTTGTTTTATACGCCTGTCTAATCTTTGTCTGAAAGTGGGTTTCAGGAATGGTTTCAGGTCTGGTTAAGCAGAGCATCTGAATAGTTTTGGGGGTTACTCCAGTCTCTGTCAGACCAGTAAGTCTGGTCTTTCTGTGTGAATTTGAATTCTGTTCTACATTTTTCTCCTGGTTTGTCCAGGACTCTCTGTTGTGATGCTTGTCAGGGTGGCCATTGGTGGTAGCCAGGCACCATCTTGTTCTTCTGGTTTCAGGCTGGTAGAGTCTCTAGTTCATGAGGTCCTTTAGTCCTTTGGGCTAGTATTTTCCTTGTATCTTAGATTTTCTTCATTCTCCTTGCTCTGGGTGGAATGGGACCAATAAATGTATCTTAGATGGCATCTTGCAGGCTTTTAAGATCCCAGATGCTACTCACCAAAGTGGGATGCAGAACGCATTCTTTATAAACTATGTTATGCCAATTGATGTTGATGTCCCTTGGGACTATGGTCCCCAGACCCCAGCCCCAGCTACTTGGTCCCTCAAAGTGTTTGGATGTGTCTAGGAAACTTCTATGCTTTTGCTTTGGTCCAGTTGTGCTGACTTCCCCTATATTGTGTGTTGTCCTTCCCTTCACCAAATTGACACTTGTCTACTGTCTAGTTGGTGATTTCCTTCCCTTTCCCTCCCAACCCTCGTAACCATCAAACAATGTTTTTGTCTGTGTATATACCTTTTCCTGAGTTCTTATAATAGTGGTCTCATACAATATTTGTCCTTTTGTCACTAACTTACTTCACTCAGCATAATGACCTCAAGATTCATCCATGTTGTGAGATGCTTCGCAGATTCATCATTGTTCTTTATCATTGCATAGTATTCTATTGTGTGTATGCACCATAATTTGTTTATCCATTCAGCTGTTGATGAACATTTAGGTTGTTTCCATATTTTTTATATTGTGAATAGTGCTGTAATGAACATGGGTGTGCATATGTCTATGCATGTGACTGCTCTTATTTCTCTGGGTTATATTCCTGGGAGTGGGATTGCTGGATCGTATGGTATTTCTATTTCTATCTTCTTAAGGATCCACAATCAACACCCATGGAAGCAGCAGTCAAGAAATCAGAAGATGCATCGCATTGGGCAAATCTGCTGCGAAAGAACTTTTTAAAGTGTTGAAAAGCAAAGATGTCACTTTAAGGACTAAGGTGCATCTGACCCAAGCCATAGTGTTTTCATTTGCTTCATATGCATGTGACAACTGGATAACGAACAAGGAAGACCGAAGAAGAATTGACTCCTTTGAATTGTGGTATTGGCGAAGAATACTGAATATACCATGGACTGCCAAAAGAATGAATAAATCTGCCTTGGAAGAAGTACAGCCAGAATGCTCCTTAAAAGCCAGGGTGGTGAGACTATGTCTCACATACTTGGAACATGTTATCAGGAGGAATCAGTCCTTGGAGAAGGACATCATGCTTGGTAAAATAGAGGGTCAGCAAAAAAGAGGAATACCCTCAACAAGATGGATTGACAGTGACTGCAACAATGGGCTCAAGCATAGTAATGATTGTGAGGATGGTGCAGGACCAGGCAGTGTTTCATTTTATTGTACATAGGGTTGCTGTGAGTCAGAGCCAACTCAACGGCACCTAACAACAACAACATATTGTTTTCCAAAGATGTTGTACCATTTTACATTCCCACCAGCAGTGCATAAGAGTTCTAATCTCCCCAAAACCTCTCCAACATTTGTTGTTTTGTGTTTTTTGGATGAGTGCCAGTATTGTCGGGGTGAGATGGTATCTCAATGTAGTTTTGATTTGCATGTCTTTAACCGCTAATGATCATGAGAATTTCCTTATGTGTCTGTTAGCCTCGTGAATGTCTTCTTTCATGAAGTGTCTGTTCATATCCTTTGCCCATTTTTTAATTGAATTATTTGTCTTTTTGTTGTTGAGGTGTTGCAGTACCTTGTAGGTTTTAGAGATTAGACACTTATCAGATATGTCATAGCCAAAATTTTTTTCCTAGTCTGTAGATTCTCTTTTTACTCGTTTGGTGAAATCTTTTGATGAGCATAAGTGTTTGATTTTTAGGAGCTTCCAGTTACCTGGATTATCTTCTGGTGTTTGTGAATTGTTAGTTATGGTTTGTATCCTATTTATGCCATGTATTGGGGCCCTTTGTGTTGTTCCAATTTTTTCTTCCATGATCTTTATCATTTAAGATTTTATATTTAGATCTTTGATACATTTTTGAGTTAGTTTTTGTTTGTTGTGTGAGGTATGGGTCCTGTTTCATTTTTTTTACAGGTGAATATCCAGTTATGACAGTGCCATTTGTTAGAGACTATCTTTTCCCCATTTAATGGACATTGGGCATTTATCAAATATCAGCTGCTTATAGATGGATGGACTTAAGTCTGGGTTCTCAATTCTGTTCCATTGGTCTATGTGTCTGTTGTTGTACTGGTACTAGGCTGTTTTAACTACCTTGGCTGTATAATATGTTCTAAAATCAGGTGGTGTGAAGCCTCCCACTTTGTTCTTCTTCTTGAGTAATGCTTTACTTATCCGGGGCCTCTTCCCTTTCCATACAAAATTGGTGATTTTTTTTCTCTATCTCTTTAAAAAATGCCGTTGGACTACCACCAATGATCGCCCTGACAGGGAACACAACAGAGAGTCCTGGATGGAGCAGAAGACAGGTGGGGTGCCGAACTCAAATTCTAGTAAGAAGACCAGACTTAATGGTCTGACAGAGACTGGAGGAACCCCAGAAAGCATGGCCCCTGGATTCTCTATCAGCCCAAAACTAAAACAATTTCCGAGACCAACTCTTCAGACAGAGATTGGACTGGACTGTGGGACATAAAGTGATACTCGTGAGGAGTGTGCCTCTTAACTCAAGTAGATACAAGAGACTAAATGGGCAGCTTCTGTCCAGAAGTGAGATGGGAAGGCAGAGAGGGTTAGGAGCTGGTTGAATGGACATGGAGAATCAGGGCTGGAAAGGAGGAGTGTGCTGTCGCAGTATGGGGAGAGCAATTAGGGTCACATAACAATGTATGTATAAATTTTTGTATGGGAGACTAACTTGAAATGTAAACTTCATTTAAACTACAACAATAAAGAAAAAAACTGCCATTGGAATTTGGATCAGGATTGCATTGTATCCATAGATCGCTTTGGGTAGAATTGACATTTTCACAATATTGAGTCTTCCTATCCAGGAGCATCACATGTTTTTCCACTTATGTAGATTTCTTTTGCTTTCTTGCAGTAGTGGTTTGTAGTTTTCTTTGTATAGGTCTTTTATATGCCTGGTTAGATTTATTCCTAAGTACTTTACCTTTTGGGGGGCTGTTGTAAATGGTACTGATTTGGTGATTTCTTTTTCAGTTTTTTGGTTGCAGTAGAGGAATCCTATTGATTTTTGTATGTTAATCTTGTATCCTGCTGCTTTGCTGAAATCCTCTATTACCTCCAGTAGCCTTCTGGTGGATTCTTTGGGGTTTTCTGTGTATAAGATCATATCATCTGCAAATATGGATGATCTTCCCTCTTTCTTATCAATTTGGATGCCTTTTATTTCTTTTTCTTGCCATATTTCTCTAGCTAGGACTTCCAGCACAATGTTAAATAAGAGTGGTGATAAAGGGCATCCTTGTCTGGTTCCCTTCTTCAAGGGGAATGCTTTCAGTCGCTCTCCATTGGGAATAATGTTGGCTGTCGAATTTGTATAGATGCCCTTTATTATGTCGAGGAATTTCCCTCCTATTCCTATTTTGCTGAGAGTTTTATCAGGAATGGGTCTTGGACTTTGTCAAATGCCTCTTCTTAGTCGGTTGATAAGCTCATATAGTTCTTTTCTTTTGTTTTATTTATGTGGTGGATTATGTTGATTAATTTTCTAATGTTGAATCATCCTGCACACCTGGTATGAATCCCACTTGGTCATGATGTATTGTTTTTTTTTTTTTTGATACACTGTTGAATTCTATTGGCTAGAATTTTGTTGAGGATTTTTGTGTCTATGTTCATGAGGGATATTGGTCTGTAGTTTTCTTTTTCTGTGGTGTCTTTGCCTGGCTTTGGTATCAGGGTTATGCTGTCTTCACAGAATGAGTTCAGGAATATTCCTTCCTTTTCTTTGCTCTGAAATAGCTTTAGTAGTATTGGTGTTAGATTTTCTCTGAAAGTTTGGTAAAATTCTTCAGTGAAGCTGTCTGGGCCAGGACTTTTTTTTTTTTAAACTCCTTCAACTTCTTCTTTTGCTATGGGTTTATTTAGTTTTTCTACTTCTATTTGTGTTAGTTTAGATAGGTAGTGTATTTTTAGAAATTTGTCCGTTTCCTGTAGGTTTTTAGATTTGTAGTTTTTCATAGTATTCTGTTATGATCCTTTTTATTCCAGTGGGGTCTGTTGTGATATCACCCATCTCATTTCATTTCTTGTTCAGGTTATTTGCTTCCCTTCCTGTTTTTTTTTTTTTTTTTGGTCAGTTTGGCCAGTGGTTTGTCAGTTTTGTTGGTCTTTTCAAAGAACCAGCTTTTGGTCTTATTGATTCTTTCTAGTGTTTTCCTATTGCCTATTGCATTTATTTCTGCTCTAATCATTATTATTTCCTTTCTTCTGGTTGCTGAGGGCTTCTTTTGCTGCCCTCTTTCTATTTGTTCTCTTTGTAGGGTTAATGTTTTAATTTTGGCTCTGTCTTCTTTTTTGATGTGTGCATTTACAGCTATAAATTGACCTCTAAGCACTGTTTTTGCTGTGTCCCAAAGGTTTTGGTAAGATGTGTCTTCATTCTCATTTGATTCTATGAATTTCTTTATTCCATCCTTGATTTCTTTTATAACGAGTAGTTTTTAAGCAAGACATTGTTGAGTTTCCATGTATTTGATTTTTTTTCCTTGCTGTTTCTGTTACTGATTTCTACTTTTATGGCATTATAATCAGAGAAGATACTTTGTATTATTTCGAAGTTTTGGATTTGGTTAAAGCTTGCTTTGTGGCCTAAAATGCAGTATATTCTGGAGAATGTTCCATATGTGTTAGAAAAGAATGTATACTTCGCTGCTGTTGAATGGAGTGATCTGTATATGTCTATGAGGTCAACTTGGTTGATGGTGGCATTTAGGTCTTCTGTATCTTTATTGAGTTTCTTTCTAGAAGTTCTGTCCTTCACTGAAAGTGGTGTGTTGAAGACTCCTACTATTATTGTGGAGCTGCTATTTCTCTTTTCAATGCTGTTACAGTTTATGTATTTTGGAGCACTGTCATTGCATACATATATATTTATTATGGTTATGTTCTCCTGGTATATTGACCCTTTAATCATTATATAGCGTCCTTCCTTATTCTTTACAGTGAATTTTGTTTTAAAGTCTATTTTATCAGAAATTCATATTGTGCTCTTGCTCTTTTTTGTTGTTTGCCTGACATATATTTTTTCCATCCACAGAGTTTTTGTTTGTTTATGTCTTTGTGTCTAAGTTGTGTCTCTTGTAGACAGTGTATAGATGGATCATGGTTTTTTAATCCATTATGCCACTCTCTGTCTCTTTACTGGTGCTTTTAGGCCATTTACATTCAGTGTAAATGTTGATAGGTATGAGTTTAATGCCATCATTTTGATGTGTGTTTGTGTGTATGTGTGTGTATGGTATTGTCAGTTTCTTTGTTCTGCTTTATTTTCTGTGCTAAGTACTTTTTGTTTATGTATTTTCTTTTCATCTCTTTCATTATTGTTGATTTTATGTTTGCTAAATCTTTCCTTTTTTTTTTATTTTTTATTTTGATGGATAGGTTTATTAGCTTGCTTTGTGGTTATCTTGAAATTTACCTCTATTTTTCTAAGTTTAAACCAGTCTTTTATTTCATGATATTGCCTTAACTTCCTTTCCATATGGAAGTTCTATGACTACACTGTTCTTTCCCTCTTTATTGTTTTGACTTTGTCATTGTTTACATATTGATGTCTCTGGTTCCCTATTTTCAGTCTTTTACCTTTTATCTGTTTTTGTGAATTCCCAGGTGGGTTGATAACCTATTTATCTGTCCTGCATCCTACTCTTGGATTATTGTCTGATGTTGTTGGTTCTTAACTGTAGGATTCTCTTTCAATATTTCTTGTAATTTTGGTCTGGTTTTTACAAATTTCCTTAATTTCTGTTTATCTGGAAATGACCTAATTTCACCACAGTGTTTGAGAGACAATTTTGCTAGATATATAATTCTTGGCTAGCAATTTTTTTTTCTTTCAAGGCTTTATATATGTCCTCCCATTGCCTTCTTGCCTGCTAAGCAGTCAGAGCTTAGTCTTACTGGTTTTCTTTTGTAAGTGACTTTTCATTATCCTTAGCTGCCCTCAAGATTCTTTCTTTGTCTTTGGTTTTGGCAAGCTTGATTATGATACATCTTGGTGGCTTTCTTTTGGGGTCTACCCTGTATGGAGTTTGTTGAGCTTCTTGTATAGAAATCCTCTTGTCTTTCATGATATTACAGAAATTTTCTGCCAGCAAATCTTCAACAATTCTCTCTGTGTACTGTTATCCCTTCCCCCTGTTCTCATAGGTTTTTCTCTTGATAGTATCCCACATAATTCTTAGGGTTTCTTCATTTTTTTAATTCTTTTTCTGATTTTTTCTTAAATACATTGGTGTCAAAGGATTTATATTCATTCTCACTAATTCTGACTTCCATTGTCTCAATTCAACTCCTATGACCTTCTATTGAGTTGTCTAATTCTGAAATTTTATTGTTAACCTTTTGGATTTATAGTTGCTATCTCTGTATGGTTTCTAGCAGCCCGTTTATTCTGTCAGTTTGTTTTTGCATTGTTTTCCTGAATTCTTCTGTTGCTTTGTCTGTGTGTTCCTTGCTTCATCTGAGTTTTGCATGATCTTTTTTCTGATCTTTTGGAGAGCTCTGTATATTATTCTTTTGAATTCTTTATCAGATAGTTCCATTGCATTATCTTCCTCTGGAAGATATTTTGGTTCTTTATTTTAGTCACTTGTTGGACCATCATCCTGCTTTTTTATGTGATTTGATATTGACTGTTGTCTCTGAGGCATCAATAAGTTATTATATTTATTTACTGAATTTTTGTTTACTGTGTTCTGTATTTTTGTTTTGTTTTGTTTTGTTTTGTTTTCTATATCCAGGTAGGCTGGGTGTATGAGCTGCTTTGGTTATTGATGTCATTGAAGCTCTCACGTCCTGTCTCCAGGTGGTCAGAGCAGCTACTAGGTGTGTGAGCCCAGGAGTCTGTTCACTGTTCTTGTAGGGGTGTGGTCATTCAGGGTACAGGTATCCAGGTCATCAGTCACCAAGTGTGTGGTGCAGACTCTCACCTACATTCCTAGGTGGGCAGGGCTGCATGGAGATGTTCAGAGCAGATACAGGTCTCTGGTTGCAGTGGGGGACAAAGTGTGGGACAAGGCAGGGGGCTGACGGCTGCCCTCGGGTGCCTGGATGGAGGGTGTGTCCCTGTCCCTTAGAGCATTTAGTGGGAGGGGTAGTTTAGCTGATCCTTGGGCACCTGGTGCTGTTGGATGGAGGATTTGGGAGGCATCACTAATTCTCAGACCCCTGTCATGGGTGGTTAGAATGAAGAGGGTGATACCGCTGGCCCTCAGGCCCCTTCTTAGGGGACAGAGCAATGTCAAATGTCACAAATCTGCAGCTCCCCATTGGCTGCTGCAGGTGAAAATGGGCTTCAGGTGTATGCCCTGCTGTTTTATGATAATGATGGCATGCAGTGTTGAATCAGCCCACAAGGGTGTGGGTGGGGGTAAAGGATGCTGCAAGTCCAAGTCTGTAGACCCTGTACACCAGTGGCTGGGCAAAGGGGCAGGGTCTCCCGACCAGCTCAGAGTTCCCAGTTTAGGGGGGCATGGTGTCATTAAATGCTACAGGACTGGTGCCTTAGCAGGGTGGGAGATGGGTGGGGGAAGGGAGTGGTGCTTCTCCACTGTGAAACTCTGGGGGGAGGGGTTATTTTGCCACAGTGGGAGTACATTGGGAGTTTGCACATAACCTTTGCACATCTGATGTCATTCCTGTTTGGTTCTGGAGGTGCATGCAGATTCTCTGCTTCTTGGCTGCACCAGATGTGGTGCACCTCAGCTTGGGATGTTGCTGCTTACCTCAGCCAGTGTGTGCTGTGCAGACTCAGCTAGCAGGGCGCTGAAGATTTCATGATCTGAATTTCCTCATTTCCACTGCTTTTGAATTGTCTCTCCTTCACCTGCTACTCAGTCCAATTTTTCAGCTTTGTCTTTGACAATTAGGATTCCTAGATTGTCATATATATTTAATTCATTTGTTTCTTCAGGTCTTTGTTGTAAGAGGGATTACAGGAAACATCTGACTATTCTGACATCTTGGCCCCACCTCTTGATGGCTGATTTTTTGGGAAATAGATTACCAGGCCTTTATTCTAAGGTTCCTCTGGATGGACTCGAACTTCCAACCTTGCAGTTAGCAGTTGAGCACATTAACAGTTTGAACCACCAAGGGACTCCCTCTGCACATTACTATGTCCTTAATTTTATAGCCTATAGTCTATTCTGTTTAGTCAAGAAAGAAAACATGAGCCCATCTGTTAATTTGTCTAGAAAGACAGAACTCTATGTTCTTGTTCATTTCTCTCTTTTGCTCACATCTCCCGTCCGATTCATCCTGTTGCCTCTAACTTAAAAATATTTCCCAAGTTTAACAACTTTTTAGTACTCTCAGTACAAAAACCTAGTTCAAGTCAGTCTTATCTCCCATGCTGAGTACTTCAACAACCTCCTAATTCTTCTGTCTGCTTTAACTCTTGCCCTCTAAACTCCTCCCCTACATAGTAGCCAGCAGGTCTTTCTAAAATGTAAATCAGGTTATGCTACTTTCTTATTTAAAACCTGTCAATGACTTCCCACTGCAATATCAACAAGCTTCAAATTTCTTAACTATGGTTTCCAAGGTTCTCTATAATCTATTCCTACTTACCTGTTTCCATTTACCTTTGGTGATTTTTGCCACCTTTAATATCACTCTGCTTCAAGTAACTGGACTTCTTTCTGTCTTTTAAAGATAATAAGCTCAGTAGTATCTCACTTTACACTTGCTCTTTCTTCTCGTTATTATCCTCTACTCAGAGGTCACTTTTTAAAACAAAATGCTCCATTTTAATTCCTCTCTACTTTTTACCCAATTTTGTGTTCTTCATAACCTCCATCATCTTACTTTCTTCTATATTAATTTACATGTTTACTGTCTGTTACTTCATACCCCACATCTTCAGATCCATGAATACGTAAACTTCTTGAAGATAGAAATCCTGTCTGTCTTGCCTATCACCTTCTCCCAACCAACTATGACAATGTCTGGCCCACAATAAACATTCATGGACTAACTCTCCGGGGACTATTACATCTTTAGGATGACTCTTTTTTCCAGTTTAGATTTAGTAATAATAATAACCCACCATTTGTCTGTCAGTTTGTTGTACTGTGGTGGCTTGCATGTTGCTGTGATGATGGAAACTATGCCACTGGTATTTAAAATACCAGCAGGGTTACCCCTGGTGGACAGGTTTCAGTGGAGCTTTCAGACTAAGACAAGTAGGAAGAAGGACCTGGTAGTCTACTTCTGAAAACGATTGACCAGTGAAAACCTTATAAATAGTAGCAGAACGTTGTCTGATATAGTGCTGGAAGATGAGCCCCTCAGATTTGAAGGCACTCAAAATACGACTGGGAAAAAGCTGTCTCTTCAAAGTGGCGTTGACCTTAATGACATAAATGGAGAAAAGCTTTTGGAATTTTCATTTGCTGATGTGGCATGACTTAAAATGAGAAGAAACAGCTGCAATCATCCATTAACAATCAAAATGTGGAATGTATGAAGTATGAATCAAGGAAAATTGTAAGTCGTCAAAAATGAAAGGGAACATATAAAGGTAGATATCCTGGGCTTTACTGAGCTGAAATGGACTGGTATTGGCCATTTTGCATCAGACAATCATACAGTCTACTATGCTGAGAATGACAGATTGAAGAGGAATAGCATCATGTTCATCATCAAAAAGAACATTTCAGGTTCTATTCTGAAGTACAGCACTATCAGTGCTAGGATAATATCCCTATGCCTATAAGGATAATACAACTAGTATTCAAATTTATGTGCCAAACACTAATGTTAAAGATGAAGGAATTGAAGATTTTTACCAACTTCTGCAGTCTGAAATTGATCAAACAGGCAGTCAAGATGCATTGATAATTACTCATGATTGGAATGCAAAAAATGGAAAAAAAAAAGAAGAAGAATTGGTAGTTGGCAAAGATGGCCTTGGTGATAGAAATGATACCAGGGATTGCAAGATATAATTTTTCAAGATCAACAACTTAGTCATTGGTAATACCTTTTTTCAACAACATAAACGACAACTATGCATGTGGATCTCACCAGATGAAATACACAGGAATCAAACTGACTACATATGTGGAAAGAAATAATAGAGCTCAATATCATCAGTCAGAACAAGGCCAGGGATGACAGTGGAACAAACCATCAACTGCTCGTTTGCAAGTTCAAGTTGATTTAAAACAAGTCCATGAGAGCCAAAGTATGACTGAGTATATCCCTCCTGAAGTTAGACATCGTCTCAAGAATAGATTTGACACATTGCACACTATGCCCAAAGAGCAAACGAGTTGTGAGATGACTTCAAAGACATCTTATATGAAGAAAGCAATAGGTCATTAAAAAGACAGGAAAGAAAGAAAAAAAAAATAAAACAAAATTTATGCCAGAAGAGACTCTGAAACTTGAATGTAGAGTAGTTAAAGTGAATGGAAGAAATGATGAAGTAAAAGAGCTGAACAGAAGTTTTCAAAGGGCAGCTCAAGAAGACCAAATAAAGTATTATAGAGAAATATGCGAAGAAGTTGGAGTTAGAAAACCAAAGTAAAGAACTTGCTCATCATTTCTCAAGCTGATAGAATGGAAGAGGAAATTCAAGCCTTGATTTGCAATATTGAACGGTTCTATGGGCAAAATACTGAATAATGTAAGAAGCACTCAAAAGAGATGGAAAGAATAGACAGAGTCACTGTACCAAAAAAATTGGTCAAAATTCATCCATTTCAGGGAGTAGCATATGATCAAGAACAGATAGTATGGAAAGAATAAGTTCAAGCTGCATTGAAGACACTGGCAAAAAACAAGGCTCCAGGAATTGACAAATACCCATTGAGATATTTCAACAAACAGATTCAATGCTAGATGCACTCATTTGTCTATGCTAAAAAATTTGGAAGACCTGGTCAACTGACTGGAAGAGATTCAAAGAAAGGTGATCCAATGGAATGTGAGAATTATCAAACAATATCATTAATATCACACACAAGTAAAATTTTGCTGAAGATAATTAAAAATGGTTGCAGCAGTACATCAACAGAGAACTGCCAGAAGTTCAAGCCAGATTCAGAAGAGGACATGGAATGAGGAATATCAGTGCTGATGTCAGATGGATCTTGGTTGAAAGCAAAGAATATCAGAAAGATGTTTACTTGTTTTTTATAGACTACACAAAGGTGTTTGACTGTGTGAATCATAACAAATTATGGATAACACTGCAAAGTATGGGAATTCCAGAACACATAATTGTGCTTGTGCGGAATCTGTACATAGACTAAGAGACAATCATTCAAATAGAACAAAGGGATACTGAGCAGTTAAAAATCAGGAAAGGTGTGCATCAGGGTTGTGTCCTTTCACCATACTTATTCAATCTGTATGCTGAACAAATATTCCAAGAAGCTGGACTATATGAAGAAGAACATGGCATCAGGATTGGAGGAAGACTAATAAACAACCTGTGATATGCAGATGACACAACTTTGCTTGCTGAAAGTGAAGAGGACTTGAGACACTTACTGACAAAGATTAAAGACCACAGCCTTCAGTATGGATTACACCTTAACATAAAGAAAACTAAAATCATCACAACTGGACCAATAAGCAACATCATGATAAACGGAGAAAAGATTGAAGTTGTCAAGGATTTAATTTTACTTGGATCCACAATGAATGCTCATGGAAGCAGCAATCCAGAAATCAAATGACGTATTGCATTGGGAAAATTTTCTGGGAAAGACTTCTTTAGTGTTAAAAAGCAAAGATATCACTTTGTGGACTAAAGTGTGCCTGACCCAAGCCATGGTATCTTCAATCACCGCATATGCATGCTAAAGCTGGACAGTGAATAAGGAAGACTGAAGAAGAATTGATGCATTCAAATTATGGTATTGGCAAAGAACATTGAATATCCTATGGACTGCCAAAGAAAGACCAATTTTGTCTGGGAGGAAGTACAGCCAGAATGCGCCTTAGAAATGAGGATGGCAAGACCTCATCTCACTTACTTTCAACATGTGATCAGGAGGGGCTAGTCCCTGGAGAAAGACATCACGCTTGGTAAAGTAGAGAGTCAGCAAAAATAGGAAGACCCTCAATGAAGTGGATTGACACAGTAGCTGCAACAGTGGGTTCAAACGTAGCAATGATCTTGAGGATGGTGCAGGACTGGGCAGGATTTCATTCTGTTGTACATAGAGTTGCTATGAATTGGAACTGACTGGATGGCACCTAACAACAACAACGATAACAGCTACTTAATTGAAAGTGTCAGGCACTGGGCTAAGCAATTTACATGAATTACTTCATTTAAACCTAATAATATTCTGAGATATATAGTCATGTTATTCTCATTTTAATGGTGCTGAAACTGAAATTTAGGAAGGTGTGTGATTTGTCCAAGGTTATAGAATTGAAGTGGCAAAGACTGAACTATTTCTTACTTCAAAGAATTATATTCTTTTCTAACTCAGCCTACTGACTAACTTAACATTTCCAACTAAGTTTAGCTGTGTAAGGTCTAATTTCTAGTTACACGATACAATAATCAAGGTTGGATTAAATCACGACTCCAAGCTTTTGTCTATGAAGAGATCAGTGAAAACAGTATGTTAATGTTCACTCTTCCAAGAAAACTGTCTCAGTCATCTAGTGCTGCTATAACAGAAACACCACAAGTGGATGGTTTTAATGAAGAGAAGTTTATTTCCTCATAATCAAAGTAGGCTAAAAGTCCAAATTCAAGGTGTCAGCTCCAGGGGAAGGCTTTCTCTCTCTCGGCCTTCTCATCAGTGTTCCCCCAGACTAGGAGCTTCTCGGCTCAGGGACCCCGGTCCAAAGGATGCGCTCTGCTCCCGGCACTGCTTTCTTGATGGTATGAGGTCCCCCTGTCTCACTGCTCACTTCTGTCTTTTATATCTCAAGAGACTGCCTCAGGACACAATCCAGTCTTGCAGATCCAGTCCTGCCTTACTAACACAACTGCCACCCATCCTCCCTCATTAACATCATAGAGGCAGGTTTACAACATACATGAAAATCACACAGTACCAGGAATCATGGCCTAGCCAAACTGATACACACATTTTTTGGGAGACATAATTCAAACCATGACAAAAGCAAATGAAAATCCTTAGGCATATATGTGGTGTTTTCTATTTCACAAACTTCTCGTGGTTTCTCTTTTATTCTAAGTAATGTAGCTGACTTCAGCATAAAAGTACAAGTTACCCAGCAGTCACATTCAAGCTTTAATCACCAACATTTCCCATTCACCACAGAAGGGCATCCACTTCTTTGGAAAGTCTTCTGTCAGTAGCTCTTGGAAATTACAGGACCTCAAACTCAGACCTCAGTGTACAAACATCACTTCATTTATGTCTCTAATGGTATCAATAAGGCCCAATGCCATCAATTCTAGACAGTATAGAATTTGAAGCCTCTAGTGTAACTCTTATTTACAAAAACGGGGCAGCATTCCAAATGCCTCCAAATAATTCTTTTTTTTTTTTGTATTTTTGTTTTTTCAAGAAAGTACCCTGCAAGAGAAGAAGACTTTCACTCCCTCTGAGTTTATTCTTGTGGTTTCAGTCTTGTGACTTCTTTTCTCCTTGCTCTCCTTTCACTTATAAGTGATGTCAAAACTGTGTTACTGGTTTGAGTCCTGAAATGATTGTATTAGCCAGGCCTGCTGTAGAAAAACATTTAGTAAATATTTGCTCTTCATCTAAAATATTGCTACCTTTTGAGCATACAGGAAAATAGCAATAAAAAAATATAGATTCCTTTGTCAAATCAGAACCTAAAATATTTTATATTCAAAAGCAAAGCAAATGAACAAAAAACAGTTGCTAATGAGTCAATTCCAACTAATAGTGACCCTGTGTATGTCAGAATAGAACTGTGCTTCAATGGCTGATTTTTCTGCTGTTTCTTCCAAGGTGCCTCTCTGGGTGGACTCAAACCTCCAACCTTTTGGTAGCAGCCAAGAGAATTAACCATTTGCACCACCCAGGGACTACATTCAGAAGCAAAAAGTGCGTATTTGTATGCTTGCCTTCTGCAACAGTTACTGCAATATACACGTGGAGTTGGTAGAAGAGGGCAGTATGGCACAGAAAAAAAGAAAACCCAAAAACCTAAATTTAATATAACAGATCATCAGGTAACTGCTTAATAGAACAACACTAGAAAGTATACAAAATGATAAAAAGAGATATTCAGAATATCTAGTGGTCATTTTCCCAAGAAAATGGGATTTTAATTTTTTTAATATTAAAAAATCAGGTAGGTCGCATATTCATTCTAAGAGATCTCTCTACAAAGTAGTATTTATAAAACATACAATTGATGATTTTTAATAATGATATTTATTTATATTATTGTGCCAGTGGGGAATTACCTTACTAAAAAAAGGCAATTTGGCCTTTTGGTCCTGGATCTGGAGGTCCTCTCAGGAATTGACCTTTACCCAGATTGGCTAGGGATCCTGTCTGATAACCAGCCTTTACCCAGACTGGCTGGGAAGCTCCACCCAGGAACTGACCTTTACCCAGATTGGCTGGGGAGTCCCACCCAGTAGTTGACCTTTACCAGGATTGGCTGGTGGTCACGCCCATTCTGTCATATACTAGAATTGACTGGGGAGGCTCCACCCTATACCTATAGTTGACCTTTTCACTGATTGGCTGGACACTCCCCATAGTTAATCTTTAGGCAGAATGCCTGGAGTGCCCACTAGTGACTGGTAAAAACCCTAGAACATGGAGGCTCAGAGGGGGCTTCCTGATCAATGAGACCCAGGATGGGAGTGCATCCTAAGACTTAATCATGAATTTTATGGATCAAATAATGGGGATTTTATACTATACAAATCTTCAAATCTAAACCAATTAGATGTTCAAATAAAAGTTACAAATAAATAACTTCAAACAATTACAAAAAATTATAAATGTTCATATTACATTTGTTAACCAAAAGGAAATGACAAAAGCTTAAATAAAATCATAAGAGGATGAAATATCTTTCTCATTGGAAGTGAAAATACACTCTTTTAAACAACTTTGGGTTAACAATTGTATAGAAATTAATGACAATGAACACAAAACCAAAACCAAACCCATGGCCATCCAGTCGATTCAGACTCATAGCAACCCTAAAGAATAGAGTAGAACTGCCCCAAAGGGTTTCCAAGGAGTGGCTAGTGTATTTGAACTGCCCACCTTTTGGTTAGCAGCCATAGGTCTTAACCACTGCACCACTACGGCTCCAACAATTGTATAGAAATCAATGACAATGAGCACACTATATATAAAACCCTAATAGGATGCCGCCAACTCAGCACTAAGAAAAGAATGTGTAGCCTAGAGTGTATTTACTTAAAGATAAGAATTTTCTAATTAGTACACATATTAGAGAGATTGAAAGAAAAATAATAATAAAGCCTTTAATTAGATATCTGGGGGGAGGTAAAATATATTTTAAAAGAAATGTAAAATAATTAAAGACAAAAGCATAAATTAATAAAATAGGAAATTGAAAAGCAAATTAAAGATCTGAACCTTTGAAAAGATGAATAGTGTGCAAAATCTGACCAACAAAAATTGAAGATGCTGAAATAGCACTAGGAAAAAGAAATAGTGCTGAACTATAGATAGGTATATGCAATACAATAACATTTCAAATTTTGACACAAAAGATGATTTTTCTTGCAAAATAAAAATTGCCAAAACTGACTCAGCAGTGATAGAACAATTGAGGAGCTCAATAAATATAAAGGAAATATTAAAATTAATCAAGAAAACAGGCACATACAGTTTTATCAATGAATTCTACCAAATATCTAATGAACAGAAAATATTAATGTTTTCTAATTTTTTTTAAAGAATTGTAAAATAGTGGAAAGATGTCCAGTTCATCTGACAAGTGATTTCCAAAACTGACTAAAAAAAGTTTAGAAAACTTTCTATTTAGTTCAATAATCTTTCTTGTAACCCCTATTCCAAAACTGAAAAAGGAAGCACAGAAAGGAAGTGATATCTCAATCTTCATTTTGAAGACAGGTATAAAAATCTGTATCCATTACACACACA
>NW_004443948.1:3370805-3376242 GCF_000243295.1 Trichechus manatus latirostris | reverse complement strand
ATTTACTTCAAGGAAATGGTTCATGCAGTTGTGAGGGAATGCTCATACAATTATGGGGGTTGGTAAGTTCCAAATCTGTGGATCAGGCAACCGGCTAAAAACTTCTGATTGCTCATGTGGTTGCAGGGGCTGACATACCCAAAATCTGCATGTCAGGTGGCAGGCTAGAGGCCTCCATTGGCTCACAGGTTTGCAGGGGTTGGTGAATCCAAAATCTGCAGGTCAGATGGCAGGCCAGAGACTTTTGCAGGCTTACAACCAAAGAACCAGAGATTAGGTGATGAGATTAGGGTCTAGAGAGAGAGCGAGCTTTGCCAGACATCCATTTATATACTGGAGGCAGGCCACACCCCCAAGGAAAATCCCCTTTCAACTGATTGGCTGCTTACATCAGATCACAAAATGAAAGATGATTACATAGTGTCTGTCCAACCACTGAGAAGCATAGCCTCACCGAGCTGACACATAACATTAACCATCACATTTATGGAAGAGAAGTCCTTTGATTTAGAAGTTCAAGAACAGGATACTAAACTGTGTGAAAAATTGTACAATAATAGAAATTAAAATTTGTTATCGGACGAGTTCTTGGATAGCTGGAAAAAAATAAATCTATACTAAGACTAACATACAATATAACACAAAATACAGGTATACAATGTAGGAAATCATCAGAGAGTGATGCATGTTGGTGTTTGAGGGGTTTGAGTAAGTGACCCCAGCACTTGTCCAGAGTTAATCATCAATGAGTGGTAGAGAGATGAAGGTGAAAATATCACCTTTATATGGGAACCAAGGTCCATGCTCTTCCTTCCCTAGTGTAGACTTTGGAACAACCATATCAAGGGAAATTTTGTTTCTGGAGAGCAGAATATTTACTGAATATTACTCTCATGGACTGGCTCTGGGGGAGGAGTGCATAAATACTTTTGCATTCCGTACTTACAGACTTTAAATAGATTACTTCCACCTGATTGAAAAACATAACGTGATAGCATTTAATCATCCTTCGAGTAACTTATTCCACCTCTGTGAAAACAGTATAAAGAGGGGCACTTAGGAAAATGTGGCCCCATAGGATTTCCAAGGCTATAAATCTCTACAGAAGCAGACTGCCACATCTTTCTCCCTCGGAGCCACTGGTGGTTTTGAACTGCAGACCTTTCGGTTAGCAGTTGATTACTTTAACCACTGTGCCACCAGGGCTCCTTTTAAAAAGTCTAGTTATTATTAAAGTGTCATAAACATTAATACATTGAAGATAAAGTAAAAGGCAACTGAACTTTGTAGGAAACAAAGTATGAAGAGGTAATGAATGAATTCTCTATTTTACTTATTCATGGATCTGCAATACAAGAGGACTGTCCTATAACATTCTTCTCTTGGTCCCCTGAATCAGTCAAGCCCCTTAGAAAAAGACACATCAATGGTAATTTTGAATCCCACTCAGAGCCTATCTCTACTACGTGTTTTGATGCCCTCATATAACATAGTAAATTTCTTATTCTGTATTTTAATGAAGGAACCATGCATATTTCATGGGTCTGGTGCTATTTACTGAGTGTGAGTCACCAGGAGCTGGCTGCCAAAAGTAACTCAACTATGATAGCAATGTAATTTCATTGAATCTTGATATGGAGGATCCTATAAAATCAGCCAAAAAGGGGGTGGGGGGGGTCAGGAAAAGAGGAATCTTCTCAAGAATTGTCACTTCACAAGGGCATGGTAGGGCAGGGACAATATAAAATTGACCAAGATAATCAGGAATTACTTAGAAATTCTTATTAGAAGTTAAGAGGGAGAAAAGATAGAATTTAAGGAATGTTACGAAGTTACTGATATAGGTGAGAAAGGGGTAAATATGGAAGTCAACTAAAAGGACTGTGCAGATTTCTGAGTTCATGGAAAACTTCAAAGCAGTAATATGAGAGCAGAGCTGGCTTTTCCTAACAAGAAGTTAGAAGTGAACACCTTTTATGTTAAATATGATTCTATGTATGCTTGATGTAAAGTGTTTAATAAAATGATTGGGTTGCTATGCCCAATGTAAATTAGATGTAGTATATAATTTGATGTAATTGAAAAATCACTTGATGCAATTCTACTGATGACTCACTTTCTTGCACTTCTTGAATGTAAGAGAAATCAAACATTGAACTACAGCAGTAAAGCATTACTGTCTACATTCTATCAAGCCCCAGGATCTAGAAGATCAGAAGCTGGTCTGACTGTGGGTGCAGGCTTTTATCACGCTCAGAATGCAGTAACACCTGGGACTAGAACTAAAACTCACCAAAAGGGAAGATTCTCTTAGTTGAGAGAGTGTGCTATTCTCTGACTAAGCTCTTCAGTAAACCATTTGGGTAAACATCAATGATAACACTTAGTTTAAACCAGAGGGATTTGTCCTATGGGGACCACATGCTTATTAGCAACTGGAATCATCCCTCATGACTCCTCACACACTCCTCACCTGGCCACCATTCACATTGATATGATCACTTATCCTGGGCTAGAGAGATCATGTAAAGGTGTTTCAAACCAAGCTCTCTGTGCTTTCAGAAGAGACTGAACAAGATGGAAACTGTCCAATATTGAGTATTCAAGAAGGTATTCAGCTAGGGAGAGTTTAAACCCTTGCTATGCACGTATGTTCCTAGGACCAGGGGCATCAGCGCCATCAGGGAGCTTGTTAGAAATGCAGATACTCAGGCTGCATCCCTGATGTACTAAATCAGAGTCTGTGTTTTGACAAGATTCCCAGGTGATTCTTAAGCACATTAAAGAAAATTTATGAGAAAAAAAATTCTCAGCTATTCATTGCTCTTACCTTAGAGTCTAGCACCTAGTAGAATTCACATCCTTTGCTGGAAGAATGAATAAATAAATTAATTGATAGATTCTCTTCAAATTTTACTTTAATACTTTAAGAAGATATTAATTTCTTATTAAAAACTAAATTGTAACTATTGCTCAGAGTTAACAAAATGGTTGCTGAGTACTTAAAATGAACAATTCATTATACTGGGCTTCCTGGGCTGTTACAGATCGAATTTTGCTCCCTCCCCTTGCCCCAAAATATGTGTTGAAATCCTAACCCCTGTACCTGTGGATACAATCCTATATGGGAACAGTACTTTCTTTGTTATGTTAATGAGGCCCTCTCAGGGTAGGATGTATCCTAACCCTAATAATTTCTGAGTTATAAAAAGAGCTGAATAGACACAGAGGCAAACACATATAGGTGATGACAGATAGTATGTAAAAATCAGCAAGGAACCAAGGAATTTCTGGGGTACTGACAAAGAAAGAACCAAGCAGCTAGACCCTGATTTGGACTTCTGGCCAGTGAGAAAATAAGTTTCTCTTCTCTAAAGCCACCCACTTTTGGTATTTCTGTTACAGGTGCGCTAGGAAAGTAAGACAGGGCTATAAAGGTATATAATTAGTTTCAGAATCTCAGTACGCATCAACAAACATATTCTAATTAAGAACACATAACAAATATATTGAAATTTATGTACAGTAAATATATAACCAAAAAGGAAAGCACCAAGTACACATTAAATTATAAGGAAAGTAAGTTCTATTGGAGCTCAGAATAAGAAATCATGTATTACCATACGACCAGAATAACAAAAACAGTAACAATGTTTATCATATGTTTAGCAGTTACTCTCCAATAGAGGAGCACAGAAGCTCAGTCATTGGTAGTGATAATAATAATAGCCTATATTACCATGAGTATTTACTATGCACTAAGCAGAGTTACCGTATCAAAAAGAATTGGTTAACGTTCAACCATTTCAGCAAATAGCATATAATAAAGAACTGATGGTACCAAAGGAAGAAGTCCAAGCTGCACTGAAGACATTGGCAAAAAACAAGGCTCCAGGAATTGAGGGAATACCAATTAATAAGTTTCAACAAATGGATGCAGTGCTGGAAGGGTTCACTCATCAATGCTAAGAAATTTGGAAGACAGCTGCCTGGCCAACCAACAGAAAGAGATTAATATTTGTGCCCATTCCAAAAAAGGTGATCCAATGGGATGCAGAAATTATCGACCAAGATCATTAATGTCATAATCAAGTAAAATTTTGCTGAAGATAATTCAAAAACAGTTGCAGGAGTGCATCGACAAGAAATTGCCAGAAATGCAAGCCAGATTCAGAGTAGAACGTGGAATCAGGGATATCATTGCTGATGTCAGATGGATACTGGCTCAAAGCAGAGAAAGCAGACAGATGTTTGTATCTGTGTTTTATTAACTATGCAAAGGACTTGACCATGTGGATCATAACAAATTATGGATAACATTGTGAAGAATGAGATTCCAGAACACCTAAATAGTGCTCATGAGGAACCTGTACATAACCAAGAAGCAGTCATTCAAAAAGAACAAGGGGATACTGCAAGGTTTAAAATTGGGAAACATGTGCATCAGGGTTGTATCCTTTCACCATACTTTTTCCATCTGCTTGCTGGGCAAATAACCTGAGAATCTGCACTATATAATGAATGCAACATCAAGATTGAAGGAAAACTCATTAACAAATGTGATATGCAGGTGACATAACCTTGCTTGCTGAAAGTGAAGAGGACTTGAAGCACTTACTGATGAAGATCAAAGATTACAGCCTTGAGTATGGATTACACCTCAACATAGAGAAAACAAAAATCCTCACAACTGGACCAATAAGCAACATCATGATAAATGGAGAAAAATTTGAAGTTGTCAAGGATTTCATTTTATTTGGGTCCATAATCAACACCCACTGAAGCAGTAGTCAAGTAATCAGACAATGTATTGCACTGGGCAAATCCGCTGCAAAAGACCTCTTTAAAGTTTTGAAGAGCAAAGATGTCACTTTGAAGACTACGGTGCACCTGACCCAAGCCACATATGCATACGAAAGCTGGACAATGAATAAAGAAGACCAGAGAAGAATTGATGCCTTGGGATTATGGTATTGGTGAACAATATTGAATATACTATGGACTGCCAGAAGAACGAACAAATCTGTCTTGGAGGAAGTACAGCCAGAATGCTCCTTAGAAGGGAGGATGGTGAGACTTCCTCTCATTTACTCTGGTCATGTTATTAGGAGGGACCAATCCCTAGAAAAGGACATCATGCTGGGTAAGGTAGAGGGTCAGTGAAAAAGAGGAAGACTCTGGACAAGATGGACTGATACAGTGGCTGCAACAAAGGGCTCAAGCATAACAACGGTTGTGAGGATGGTGCATAGGGTTGCTGTGAGTCAGAACTGACTCAATGGCACCTAACAACAACAACAACAAGCACGCATCTGTCACTGGAGGCTTTCATGTTGCTATAATGACGAATAGGTTTTAGCAGAGCTTCCAGACTAAGAGGAACGAAGAAGAAAGGCGTGGTGATCTACTTCTGAAAATCAACAAATGAAAAACCTAT
>NW_004443948.1:3367815-3369712 GCF_000243295.1 Trichechus manatus latirostris | reverse complement strand
ATGATGTCAGAGAACTATTATTGTGACATTCTGAGGACAGTGTTTTCAAGGCATTTTCGTATAAAGTCAGTGCAAGTTAAATATAGAACTCCAGCTTGGTTCCAAATAAATTATGGAGTTGGTCAGTCATGGAGATAAAATTACATTTATAGGTCCCGTTGGCATTATAAGAAGTGAAACTGAAAAGGCTATTTTCACACTGAATAAGAGGTGTCCCAGATTCTTAATGTTATTGTTCTCTGAACTGAACCCAAATCATGAGTTTCGAAACAGGCCCTCAGAAGCCTGAGTGAATTATTGCAGTTGGCTAATAAGTTTCCAATTTTCTGCTAGGGAGTAACCATGGTTTGACAGAATCTGGCTCATTAAGGAGTAATTATATTTTCTGTGATCTAATTTAAGGTCTAAACTCGTGTCTGCATTTGATTTTATTTTTTTCTTGCCCTTCATGTAATAAATCTCACATTGTCCATACTGGCTGTGAAGTGAAACTTGTGTCATAGTTTGGCATTTCCTTTAATTTACTCCTAACACATAAATACCTTCAACCAGAAATCATACATATTCTGGAAAAGTATGTCCTTTAGCAATGGTATTTCTAATTTATTCTACCTAGGTTGAGATATTACTCATATATGATTGTTTTTAAGAAAATTAAAAGATTATTCAGTTATTACTGGAAATATTGATATCAGCCCTTAACTTAAAGTGCTTGGGCCAGTTTTCTTATGATTGAACATAGTCACAACATAATAGCAGTGCAGCCTTTATCCACACACCTCCAAGAACCAGAAAAGTAATCAGTTTTAAAGAAGGAGACAAGTAGAATCATGATGTTATAGTTTTTGGCTTATCTCAAGAAAAGACTAATTTTGTACCCTTTTCTGTTTTCATTATATCATTTTGTCAAAAGAAAATGCATAAAAATAAAATATCAAAATGTGTCCAAAAAGTATTGTAAGTATATAGATCTTTCTCACAGGAAAGTGCAGATGAAATCTGTTCACATATTTCAAGGATGAAAAAACCAGAAAGGAGAAAACATTAGAAAAGGAATAGCTGATCACAAACCAATTCTTGGAGGGTTTACCATTTGTTTCTAAAGTTTTTGCCTATTAGGGCATGAAATCACTCCAAAAATGCTTATTAAGAAAGAGAAGAAGATGCAAACACCTCCACATAAAAAGTTTCTTAATGACTAACTGTTATGGATTCAATTATGTTCCCCCAAAATATGTGTTGTAAATCCTAACCTCTATTCCTGTGATTATAATCCCATTTGGGAATGGGTTGTCTTTGTTATGTTAATGAGGCAGGATTAGTGTAGGGTGTATCTTGAGTCAATCTCTTTTGAGATATAAAAGAGATTAAACAAGCAAGCAGAAGAGAGATGAAGTAAGACAGATGCCAAGACACATGGAGATCTCCAAGGAACCAGGAAGCAGAAGCTGAAGAAACAAGGATGTTCCTTTGGAGCCGACAGAGAGAGAAGCTTTCTCTAGAGCCTGTGCTCTGAATTCTGGCCTCTAGCTTCCTAAACTGTGAGAAAATAAATTTGTTTGTTAAAGCCACCCATTTGTGGTATTTCTGTTATAGCAGCACTAGATAACTGACACTAACATAAAAATCGAATCACCTAACTTAAAAGAAATAGTTGATCAGAAATTTTTCAATGAAAATCTTATTAAGCAGGGAGCACATTTATTTAGTTTCCTGGGAAAGGGCATTTAACATCACTGAATTTATTATATATATATACGTTTAAATGATCTATTTCTTAATCTACATTCAGAATTAAAATGGTGTTTACGTATAAAGCATTAACCATTCACAGTCTCCAAAAGCAAACAGGGAAAATACCATTCTTATAAAAGATCGAAAATGTTAAACCAAAAAA
>NW_004443948.1:3364732-3366700 GCF_000243295.1 Trichechus manatus latirostris | reverse complement strand
GGCCCCTGGATTCTCTATCAGCCCAGAACTAAAACAGTTTCTGAGGCCAACTCTTCAGAAAAATATTGGACTGGACTGTGGGACATAAAATGATACTCGTGAAGAGTGTACTTCTTAGCTCAAGTAGATACATGAAACTAAATGGGCAGCTTCTGTCTGGAGGTGAGATGAGAAGGCAGAGGGGGTTAGGAGCTGATTGAATGGACTTGGGAAATCAGGGGTGGAAAGGAGGAGTGTGCTGTCACAATACAGGGAGAGCAACTAGGGTCACATAATAATGTATGTATAAATTTTTGTATAAGAGACTAACTTGAAATGTAAACTTTCACTTAAACTACAACAAGAAACAAAAAAAAAAAATTGGAAACAAATAGTTACACAAAATTGTGAGTTTAATTAATGCCACTGTATTGTATAGACGAGCCTTATGGCATAGTGGTTAAGAACTTGGCTGCTAACCAAGTTTGGCAGTTCGAATCCACCAGTCGCTTCTTGGAAATCCTATGGGGCAGTTCTACTCTGTCCTATAGGGTTGCTATGAACCGGAATCGACTCAATGGCAGTGGGTTTTTGTTTTTTTATATTGTATAGAGTTGTATACTTGAAAACGGTTAAAGATGGAATATTTTATGGTGTATATATTTTACGACAATAAAAAAGTTTAAACAATTAGTATTCAGGTCTTTGTTCATGTTTAAATTATCCACAAACTTAGAAGTTATATTTAAGTCTAAAATATTTCAACCTGGATCTTGCAGGTCTGATTGTCCCACTTCCCACTTAGATTACTAATTTCTCTACAACACCCCTGTCTTGAAGTCTACAAAAATACTTCTCATGATTTACAAGAGTTAACATAATAGAGTAAGATTGTACTACTGTTCTTAAATATTCCCATCCTCTCTTGCCCTTGAGTAACTTTCCCTGCTACTGTCAGGCTTGGCCACATAAATTGCTTTGATCAATTAAATATGAGCACGTAATATACAACACGGCCTTCTGAGTAGAAGCTTTAAATATGACTTCATGGTTCTTCTCAGCTTCTTTCATTTGTACCCTCTGCCATGAAAATCCAAACCCAAACCCATTGCCGTCAAGTCAATTCCAACTCATGGTGACCCTATAGCACAGAGTAGAACTGCCTCATTGGTTTTCCAAGGAGCGGCTGGTGGATTCAAGCTGCCAACCTTTTGGTTAGCAGTCAAGCTCGTAACCACTACATCACCAGGGCTCGCCATGGAAATAGTATAACCCAAATAGGGACTGTTCCTTCAACGTGGGTTCTTGAACGACAAGACATATGAAGCTAAATGTGGTTCTCAAACAGGCCTTTCTTCTGCAGTACTGTTGGCTGGGTTTGAACAGCTAACCTTTCAATTAGTAGCTGAGAACAAACCGTTTGTGGCACCCAGAGACCTTCATACAAGGACAATGAGAAATAAATGTTTATTCTTGTAAGCCATTGTGGTTTTGGATTTGTTAGTTACAACAGCAAAACCCTAGAAATGGTAGCTAAAATTGGAATTTTGCTATTTTAAAAAAAATTAAAAAGTAATGCTGAGCTGCAGGCTGTAATCATAGCCTGGAAAAAAAAAATGCCAATTGTTATTATGCAGTGCTATTTATTAAGCTTCTCTCCTATGATAATTCGGAAGGCAGAAACTGCACTTAATGAACTTGTGACTTTGGGTAAAGAAGTTTGAAATAGACCATTGCTAGCATGGATGAACATTTAATAAACTCAGAAAAGAATTACCCTATCTGCAAATAGGCATGAGAGGAAAAATACCGAACCCAGACATTCTGAGACAAAGTTTGGAAATGGAAGTGTTTCTTATCCACAATCAGAGAAAAGTATAAGAAAGAAAAATGCTTCGAGCTATTCGAGCTGATTAGGGCACATCTTCAGTGAGCCTCAGGCTTAAAGGAAAGGCCTTTAGTGATAACCTCTGATTGTATTGAGATGGC
>NW_004443948.1:3354539-3361180 GCF_000243295.1 Trichechus manatus latirostris | reverse complement strand
TTAATAGCTCATAAAAATGTAGTTGTTGATGATGACATACATCAATATGATTTATATTTTGCAAGAAATCACAAAGATAAAATTTCATCTTATGTGTATAACGAAAAGTATCCCTAAGATAAAAGAATGAATATTAGACTGGGCCTCACATAGAAGGACGACTGAGGATGAGAAGTGTCTTGGGAGGGCATTAGAATTGTCATTGTTTTTAGAAGTTCATTTAACTGAGCAGGTAAAATAAGGGGATTGTACATCCGATTAAAAAATTACAAAATCCTCTATTCTGTTCCAGATACTATACTAAGCACTAGGGAAATCGAATAAATGAGAAATGGTTCTTACCCACATATCTCACAACCTAGAGTGGAGCACATCAACAATTTCGCTCCGGGTTGATAAATGCAATCAGTAGGAAAATTCAAGATGCTTTAAGAGTAAGGAAGAAGGGTTCCTAATCCAGTGTGTGTGTTACTGGGGAGACATAGGACAGGGAGGACAGGGGCCACTGTAAGTAAAGTATGCACACCCCAAAATGTATGTAACATACCTTGTAAGCTTCCTGAGTACATGGTATTGTTTGGTCTGTTTTGTTTACTATTTTATCCTTACTGTCTAAAACAGTGCCTGCTCAAAAAAAATTTGGTGGAAAAAGTAAATGAATTAATTTTCCTTTTGTTGCTACACTCAGTCATTTAGATGACTTCACCCACATACTGACATTACAGGATACAGAATCTACATAGTTATTTACTGGAATGGAAAAAATCATAATTTTTTAATAATCTAGGCAACCAATAAATTTGCATACCTTACTTCATGAAGTAGAAAATATTCTTGAGACATTACTACTTTATTCCTATGTGAGAATTCACCAATACGTTATAAATACAGAATCAGAACTGCACAGGTTCTTTGGGGTCTGTAGTTAAGGTATTAAGTAGATCAGGACAAAAACAACTGTGAGCTCTCCTTGCAACTACAAAGCTGGGTCAAGATCAGAGAGGCTTCCAAGGCAAAAGAAATGGCCAAAGGCATTAGCCGCTTAACTTGCTATTCTTTTATATTTGTTTAATCAGTTATTTTGTATTAATAAAAATGAGAATGGAAAAGATAATTTTGAAAATGTACGAAAATGTTCCCCCTACATGCCAGGAGAGTAAACAATTGCTGGGTACTCCCCTTATCCCTACTGAAAATAAGAGGCTCCTAACAGAAATACTTGAGTGGGTCAATCAAGCTGGCATTGTACAAATAAAAAAATAAATAAATAAACACCAAATTGTTGAGAGGCAGGAAAAGCCAAGACACTCAAATAGCTTTCCCATTAGTAAATACATTATACTTGTTTTATTGATGGCACGGTGGCTAAAAGCTTGGCTGTTAACCCAAAGGTCAGCAGTTCAAATCCACCAGCAACTGCTTGGAAACCCTATGGGGAAGTTCTACTCTGTCTTACAGGGTCGCTATAAGTCAGAATCAACTTGACAGCAACAGGTTTGGTTATATATGTTAAGACTTTGTGCCTGAGATGGGTGATCATGGCCTTACAGAAACTCTTTGCGTGCATGCGTGTTTTTCTTTTTGAGTTCAGAAATTTCAAGAGTTTGCTCTGCCTATGTTATTCACCCATCTTTTTTCCTCATTATTCCCTTTTTTATACATAAGATTTATTTATTCAGTTTTGAAAGTAGCACACAGAACTCTGATAACTGGCTTTCAGATAACATTTCTAATTAAATGTTGAAATAGAATTTAAGGTGAAAGATATTCTTCCAGCATGACTAGGTCCTTGGTATGCTCCTGCCAATTTTGAAACTAAAGCTAGAATAACCGCAGTGTTTTATCAGTCATACACTTGCTAACACTGTGTATTAAATTAATTTAAAGAAAATGTGCATAATATATCTCATTTAGTGGTGACTATATTGCTCTTCATCTATAGGCAAAAATTTTCATATCCCTATGTGTTACACTAGACCACTCACTCATTACATGACATCCCAGGGGTGTGTACAAGGCATGATCAGTAAAGTTTGGCTTCATATTTTATTACATCAAAATTCAGCTTTCCCAATTGCAAAAATGGTATTAATTACTAAGTTTTAATAAAAAGTCCTTGGTTTAGGGAATTTTAGGTATTTTGCTTTACCAAAAAAAATTTACACTATACATGCTATGACCTTATTTAACTTGTAATTCTGTCCTAAAAATTCTTCAATGACTCATTTAAAGCTCTTCTGCTCAGATTCCACTTCACCATCCAATTGGAGAAGTCCTAACTATAGGTCATTGCGCCAGAGACTACAATAGCAGCTTTCAGCTGTCTGTAGTTAGCAAAGTCAGTTTTTAGTCCTTTAGTAAACCAATTTCTCTAAGTGAGCAAACAATTTATGTCGATTCTATGGTCAGTGATGAGTTTCTGTTTGTATCAAAAGTCATAAAAGTACATTATGAAAAATTTCTCTTGAAGTATGCAATTCTTTCCAGCAAAGAGAACATAGCTGGTCCAGACCTTATCGGCAATACATAGAAAAAGCTCTCCATTGTGGTTTCTGGTTAGGCCAGAATAGTCTCCAAAGGAAAGAGATGGTACGTTCAAAAGATAACTCCTGGGACCAGCTTCTGACCTACGATTTTTATTTGTTTTTTATGCTGTAGACAAACAATACAAACTTTTACAACCAAGTGAGTTGGGAATTAGAATCAAATGGAGCAAGATTTCATTATCACCAGCCTCCAAGCTCCCACTCTTCCTGTCTATCTCTCTGACTCACTTGGTCCCAAGGTCCTACTGACTAAAATGTATCCTGACTTCAACTCTGATCAAACCTTAATCTGTATCCTATGACTGTTTTCGTATTGAATGACCTGCCCTAGATTCCCTGGTTCTTAGCTCTTTTGCTGGCTTTTTTTAACTGTAAAATTATTGAACCTTGTACCTAAACCTGTCTCCTTGGGATTTTTCATTCAGTCTAGGTCCATCTCATTTTGATTCTTGTTCTAATCCTTGCCTCATGTCATCACTGTATTTTTCCCTTACCCTGCTGACTGCATTTCCTTCAACAAATTAGGAAAAGGACTCACCAAGGGAAGGCACCCTCAGAGCCTTGGCTTTTGATGCTATCTTTTCTCATCCTGTCAGCAGGTGACCTTGGATTGCTGATCTCTACCAGACTGCTGGTGTGGACTTACCTTTTCTGCTTCGGCAAGATTTTAAGGAAATAAATGATACATGCATGCTTTTCCTCACTAGGACAACTATCCTGTTATTTTAAATAACAGTATTATTTTAAAATGCTTAATGATATTGTAAAAGAAAAACTTTAAATTGATGAGTTAAGACCTATAGAGTCAAGCTGGCCACAATTTGAAGTGCTGAAAGGTTTTCTTTCTTTTTAACTTACGTTGGGTTTAGTCTGTTTGATGGGTTAGAGCTCATATTAAGTTCCACAGTAAAAGAAAAATAAGGTCATCCCAGCGGAAATAAAAAAAAGAAATAGACATCATTATGTATGATGGCTACTGACAGGTAGCAGTGGTGAAGTAACCAAAGCATCATGAGTAATAGTGTCACTAAAGCACTTGTGGGTTAGACTAACACTTCTCTTTGTACACTCTCTCCAGTTTGTTGTGCTTTGTTCTACTTCACACCACCAGACTGAATACGTAACACTGGACAATTTTATCATAAATACTTGTAGCTAGTATTATAAAAAAGTAGGTGAGAATGGCTAGGAGATATCTATCACACCTGCTGAAAATGTTGAAGTACTTGTATTCACCCTACAGATGAAGTATGGAAGGGATGCTTTGTACACAAATAGAACTTCTATTTCCGATTCATATACATTCTTGGGAACTTCTGCCTCTGCTGTTGTAATGGCCTTTCCCATCTATGTGACACATCAATGTCAGAAATACTGAAAATATTCATGAACATAATTTTATCTCGTATATTTGGTAGCTATGACTCGGAATCCACTTGATGGCAATGGGTGATACTGAAACTAAATTTAAATTTTTCAAATAACCCCATTTGACCAATCACTATATGCTACTGAAAATTTTATTTCAACAATTTTAGCTAATACCAGTAAGAAACTCTAGGAAATGAAATTTAGGATAGGTGGTTATTTCATGAATAAAGCTAAGTGGCAGGTTTAGAAAAACTAAATCTTCTCCAGTATGATTTCAATGGCCCTAAAGTAGATTTTAAGTTAACCTGTATGTCAACTTTAAGAAAAGACCTATTAAAAGAAATATCTCCAAGTCTAAATCTCCTGAAGAGAAATTTCAATATTTAGGGGTCAAAAAAATAAAGAAATAATATTAAGGCAAGATATAAAATTATACTTGTGAAAAACTAAACTATTCATTAAAAATGCCTTAACTTTTATGGTCATTTTCACATTTTATTTTATTACTGCCTCTGTTTTTACCTTTGGAATATTTTGTTTCCAAAAAACAGAAGGAATGTAATTGATAACTCAGCAGTTGGATCTTACGTTTAAGAAAGTATTTAACATATAGAAAAGCACAAGTTAGTAAAAATATTATATTTGCCAAGGAATTTTTACATCCTCCGTTCCTTTCTTACAATTAAATCTAAAAAATTGTAACATTAAGGCAAAATCAAACATTGATTTTGATCAAATTTTGTGAATTCGTTTCAATTACCAATGAGTTAAAAAAAGATATGCTACTGAAATACACAAAATACATTATTATAGCACCATTTTTTTTATTTAAAGAAAACGGAATTTTGAGTGTGAGTCATATATATAAAACTGTCTACTCCAATATAAGTAGATACTTAACACTGGGAGAAGTAGCCATTTAGTCTCTGAAAATGCTGAGATGCAAAATTTAACCCTTAGGTAGTAAATATATTGAAATAGCTATTTAGGGCAGAAAAAAAGTAAATTAAGAAGTATTAATCTCTCCTGTGTGTGCGTCTCTTAAAAAAGGTTGTCTCAGAGTTCAGTCCAACTCATGGCAACCACATGTGTTGCAAAATACAATTGGGCTCCATCATGTTTTCAAGGCTGTGACCATTCAGAAGCAGATCACCAAGTCTTTCTCCCAAAGAGCTGCTGGGTGAGTTTGAACCATCAGCTTTTCAGTTAGCAGCCAAGCACTTAACTGTTGCGCCACTAGGGCTACTTTACCCCTCTCTAAACCAAAAACCCGTTGACATCGAGTGGATTACAACTCATAATCTCTACCCTTAAGAAGACACAGAACAACCTTTAACTCCCTTGGAGCCCTGGTGACACAGTGGTTAAGAGGTTGGCTGTTAACAAAAGGCCAGCAATTCGAATCCACCAGCCTTTCCTTGGAAACCCTATGGGACAGCTCTACTTGGTCATATAGGGTCCTTACGAGTTGGAATTGACTTGATGGCAATGGGTTTGGGGTTTGTTGTTTTTTATCTTTTGTTTTGTATTTTTTGTAGAGAGGGACAATGGTGTGAGTTGCCTCTCTCTAGAAGGAGTTAAAAGTTGTTCTGTGAAACCCTAAAGACTCCATGAGAAATCTACTGGAACAAATAGAAAGAGTCAGCAGAGTAGCAGGATACAAGATAAACACACAGAAATCAGTTGGATTCCTATACACCAATAAGGAGAATGATGAAAAGGAAATCAGGAAAATAATACCATTTACAATAGCCCCTAAAAAAATAAAATACTTAGGAATAAATCTGATCTGGGATGTAAAAGACCTATACAAAGAAAACTACAAAACACTGCTGCAAGAAACCCAAAGGGATCTACATAAATGGAAAAACACACCATGCTCATGGATAGGTAGACTCAACATTGTGAAAATGACAATTCTACCCAAAGAAATTTACAAATACAATGCAATCCCGATACAAATACCAACAACATTTTTTAAAGAGATGGAAAAACTAATCATTAACTTTATATGTAAATGCAAGAAGTCCAAAATAAGTAAAGCACTATTGAAGAAGAATAAAGTAGCAGGACTCACACTACCTGACCTCAGAAACTACTATACAGCTAAGGTAGTTGAAACAGCCTGGTACTGGTACAATGACAGATACATTGACCAGTGGAATAGAATTGAGAACCCAGATGTAAATCCATCCACCTACGGTCACCTGATCTTGGACAAGGGCCCAAAGTCCATCAAATGGGGAAAAGACAGTTTTTAACAAATGGTGCTGGCAAAACTGGATGTCCATATGCAAAAAAATGAAACAGGACCCATACCTCATACCATACACAATAACTAATTCAAAATGGATCAAAGACCTAAATATGAAGCCAAAAACTATAAAGTTCATAGAAGAAAAAATAGGACTAATGCTACAGGCCCTAATACACGGTAGTAACAGGATACAAACCATAACCATCAACACACAAACTCCAGAAAATAAGCTAGATAACTGGGACCTTCTAAAAATCAAACACCTATGCTCTTCAAAAGATTTCACTAAAAGAGTAAAAAGAGAACCTACAGACTGGGAAAAAAATTTTGGACAGTACAAGTCAGACAAAGGTCTAATCTCCATAATCTGCAAGAAAATCCAACACCTCTCCAACAAAAAGACAAATAATCCTATTAAAAAATGGGCAAAGAAAATGAACAGACCCTTCATCAAAGAAGACATTCAA
>NW_004443948.1:3350710-3351755 GCF_000243295.1 Trichechus manatus latirostris | reverse complement strand
GTTAATAGTGTTTTATTACCATGACTGTTTTATTCACCATGGAATGACACTTAATAGCATAGTGCCTGGCAAATTTTCACTAAATTATTTACTGGAGTTAATAATTTATCAGATTTGATAAACATTCCCTCAGAGGTATCTAGTTATTACCACCTAATGTCACATTGGAAACCCTGGTGGCATAGTGGTTAAGTGCTACAGCTGCTAACCAAAAGGTTGACAGTTTGAATCCACCAGGCACTCCTTGGAAGCCCTATGGGGCAGTTCTACTCTGTCCTATAGGGTCACTATGAGTCAGAATCCACTCAACAGCAATGGTTTTGGGTTTTTTGGTTTTAATGTCACATTTGTCCTTATAATGAACTGTACTGCCCGTTTTATCTTACTATATTTTAAAAGCACTGTTATCCATGTCTGAGACAGAGAAATGTGAAATCTGACTAGAAACAATCTAAGAAGTTCAAGAAATGACACACATAGAGGTAAGTTTTTCAGTAAGAGATATAAAAGACAGAAAGAGAATTGACTTTTTATTTTATAAAAAAAAAAGAACTTTTTAACCTTCAAGCAGACCTTAAAGAAAGATCAGAGCACTTTGTGCAAGGTGGACATTTTCTGGTTATTCTCTGGTGTTTGTGGAGGCGGCCATGCTGTGAGTACTATTGAATAAAGTGGATGAGATTAGGGAGACTCATCTCTTATTCATTTCATCTTTCGTCCTAGCTTAATTAAAGCCCCAAAGCAAAAATAGTGTATTTGAGAAACAAAAGCTGAAATTGATCAACTTATTATAAAGGTTTTAAAACTTAAAACTGATGCTTCAAGTATTCTCAAGGCTCTATGAGCAACACAGGGCCAAGCCTCATGGTGTTATATGGATTTAAAAGCAAAACTTAACTTTATTTTACAAATAGAAAATAAGCTTTATATAAGTACATGGATTTTCAATTCTAAAATTCAAACAAGTGTCAAAATCTGAAGAACGGATATGGGTTTCACAAGAATTCCTTCAATTAAAACATTTACCCTTTTCTATGGATGTTTG
>NW_004443948.1:3347628-3349259 GCF_000243295.1 Trichechus manatus latirostris | reverse complement strand
ATACTCAAGATCGTACTTTTGCTCTCATGGACTCATTTTAATTTTCTTCAGTTTGAACTTGCATATGAGCAACTGATGTTCTGTTCCACAGTCAGCCCCTAGCCTTGTTCTGACTGATGATATTGAGCTTTTCCACTGTCTCTTTCCACAGATGTAGTCAATTTGATTCCTGTGTATTCTATCTGTCGAGGTCCACATTTATAGTCACTGTTTATGTTGTTGAAAAAAAACTTATTTTTAATGAATAAGTCATTGGTTTTGCAAAATTCTGTCATGTGATCTCTGGCTTTGTTTCTATCACCAAGGCCATATTTTCCAACTTTAGATCCTTCTTCTTTGTTTCCAATTTTCCCATCCCAATCACCAGTGATTATCAATGCATCTTGATTGCATGTTTGATCAATTTCAGACTGCTGAAGTTGGTAAAAATCTTCAATTTCTTCATCTTTGGCATTAGTGGTTGGTGCATAAATTTGAATAATAATCATATTAACTGGTCTTCCTTGTAAGCATATGGATATTATCCTATCACTGACAGAGTTCTATTTTAGGATATATCTTGAAAGGTTCTTTTTGACAATGAATGTGACACCATTCCTCTTCAGTTTGTCATTCCTGGCATAGTAGACCGTAGGATTGCTCATTTCAAAATTGCCAATACCAGTCTGTTTCAGCTCACTGATACCTAGGATATTGATCTTTATGCATTCCATTTCATTTTTGTTAACTTCTAATTTTGCTAGATTCATGCTTCATATATTCCATGTTCCAATTATTAATGGATGTTTGCTTCTGTTTCGTATCATTTTGAGTCACACCACATCAGCAAATGAAGATCCCGAAAGCTTTACTCCATCCACATTATTAAGATCCACTTTACTTTGAGTAAGCTGCTCTTCCCCAGTTGTATTTTGAGTGCCTTCCAACCTGAGGGGCTCATCTTCCTGCAGTATACTAGACAATGTTTTTCTGCTATAAGGTTTTCACTGGCAAATTTTTCAGGAGTAGACTGCCAGGTCCTTCTTCCTAGTCTGTCTTAGTCTGGAAGCTCCACTGAAATCTGTCCACCACAAGTGACTCTGCTGGTATTTGAAATACCTGTGGCATACCTTCCAGCATCAAAGCAACACACAAGCCACAGTACGACAAACTGACAGACGAGTGGTAGATGCATGCATATACACATATTTAAACAATAATGAACACACACACACACACATACACACACACACACACACACACTGGCTTTGGCACAAACCTTGTAGGGCTACCTGCATGGCCGTCAAGTATTGGATGACACAAAATGGAAGGAGATTGGAGTTAGCTTCTGATGGGGTAAACATTGATGAATGGAAGATGGGAGCAAGTTGAGCAGATACATTTTTCTTCCATTCTCACTCCAAAGGACTACTTAGAAGGGATCTCCTGGTAACCTTTCTAAGAAATTACCACAGGTCAAGTGGTCATTCCATCTGAGTGATCTGCTGTATGTCTTCAGGGCTCCTTGTGAAGCAGTTACAAATGCAGTAAAGCACATTACATTGCTTCTCAAGTTTCCTTGCCTCACTTTCCATTTATCTTCATTTTTACTGCCCTGGGCTTGCCCTTTCCAAATAAAATATGAGAATCTT
>NW_004443948.1:3343047-3346751 GCF_000243295.1 Trichechus manatus latirostris | reverse complement strand
ATGTATTTTTATGCAGCTTACCTTTTTCATTATCCTATCTTGAAGATTCAAGATGATACATATTGATCAAGTTTATTTATTTTAATTTCTGGATAACATCTCACCAAATGAACATACTATGATATTTTATCCATTTAATTTTTTTCCTTATTGCAAGCAATGATGCAGTAAACATATTTACATATTTCTTCTTTGCAGCATTAGCCAAGATAAATATTGAAGTGGGATTCCTGGGGCATTAATCAAATACTGTCAAATTGCTTTACAAAGCCAATCTACATTTTAGGTTGACCCCATCAAAAGTTACTTTATCATTTCACAGTAGCTAAGTTTTAATTTATGTAATTTGGTAGTACAAAATACATTTTAAATTATTAACTAGTTAATTCAGTCGGTTCATACATTTAACTTATTACTTCACATAAATACTGTGCAATTTTATTTTTAATCACCTCATGTAATAAGAACCTAACCACTACAAACATAATTACTATTCTATTAATTTTAAAGTCTCTTTCATTTACACATTTGGTCCATAAATTTCAGTGAAGTTGACTACGGCAACTTTTTCCAGTGACACATGCAAATCTGTCATTGTGAATCTTCCCTTGTCAAAAAGCAAAGCTATCCTAAAAATCGTGGCATTTATGGATTTTTAAAATTATTTTAAAAGCAAGTGTTTTTCTTAGATTAATTAATTAAATTTTTTCACCAATGAAAACGGTACTTCTGTGGATTTCTTTTCTGGAATATGAGTTTTCTTATTATTTGAAAACGTTTTGTTTTAACAATTGGAATAAAGTAATTAAAAAGCTCAAACTGAATCATGGCCTTTTAAGTCCACTGTATAACTGCTATTATCGCTTAGTACTAAAAATAGCTAACATTATTGAGTGCTTGGACAACACTGTGCTAAACACATTACATGTTATAGCAGATTGCATTTTCTACAGATAGCAGCAATATCTCCCTTCCCACATGCCTTTGTACAATACCTTATAGAAACTTGTCACTCCTATGAAGAGTTAATCTCTAAAGCTCTTCTCCTTGAATATGGGCTGCCTTATAACAAGTAATTCAAATTTTGCCTAGCTTGAAAGTTATCCACTCTAAAAATACCATGCTAGGAGAAAGCCAAGGCACAAGAAGCGGACACATGTAGATGCTCTAGTCAGCAATCCTAGTCATCCAGTCATCCCAGGCCAGATGCCAGAGAGAACAAGTCTTGAGATGATATCACCCTTGGTCATCAATTCATTCCCAGACTTTGGGTCTTCCCAGCCTCAGCCATTAAAAAGCAGGGGCAAGTCTTTCCCACTGTGCCCTGTTTAAAATCTTGACCCAGATTATCTGTGAACATAATAATATGGATGTTTTAAACCACCAAGTTTTGGAGTAATTTGTTATATGGCAATAAATATTGGCTACCACCTGTTCGTCAGTTTGTCATACTGTGGTGGCTTGTCTGTTGCTGTGATGCTGGAAGCCATGCCACAGACATTCGAATACCTGCAGGGTCACCTATGGTAGACAGGTTTGTGTGGAGCTGCCTGACTAAATACAACCTAGGAAAAAGACCTGGTGATCTACTTCTGAAAAAAAAAAAAAATAGCCGATGAAAACCCTATGGATAACAACAGAACATTGTCCAATATAGTGCTGGAAGATGGGCACCTCAGGTTAGTAGGCACTGAAAATAGACGGGGGAAGATGCCTCCTCAAAGTAGAGTCTACCTTAACATGGATGCATCCACTTCAACATTAAGAAAACAAAAATCCTTACAACTGGACAAATAAGCAACATCATGATAAACAAAGAAAATATTAAGTTGTCAAGGAATTCATTTTACTTGGATCAACAATCAACGCCCACACAAGCAGCAGTCAGGAAATCAAACGATGTAATAAATTGGGAAAATCTGCTGCAGAAGACCTCTTTAAAATCTTTAAAAGCAAAGATGACACTTTGCTGACTAAAGTGCATCTGACCCAAGCCGTGGTCTTTTCAATCACCTCATATGCATGTAAAAGCTGAACAATGAAAAAGGAGGAAATGATCCATTTGAATTATGGTGTCGATAAATAATATTGAATATACAATGGACTTCCAGAAGAACAAACAAATCTGTCTTGGAGGAAGTACAGCCAGAATGCTCCTTAGAAGCAAGGATGACGAGACTTTGTCTCTGGTACTTTGGACATGTTATCAAGATGGACCAATACCTGGAGAAGAACATCATAATTGGTAAAGTAGAGGGTTTATGAAAAAGAGGAAGGCCCTCAATGAGATGGATTGACACAGTGCCCGCAACAATGGGCTCAAACATACCTACTATTGTGAGGATGGCACAGGGTTGAACAACGTTTTTTTCTGTTATACGTAGGTTCGCTATGAGTTGGAGCTGATTCCATGCCATCTAACAACAACAAAAATAAAAATTAGAATGCATGTGATAACTTTTTAAAGTCTTATCACAATTTTTTACTTAGAAGGATTATTAATCCTATTTAATCAATGAATAAATGATGTTTGTTAATGGTTTCTAGTTAACTAGTAAACTAGAAACTATACTAGTTAATAGTCCAGTGAATATTATCATTGTAAATGTTTCCATTGCATTCATGGCCCTCTAACGGGGTTTTGGAGGAAAAAGAAGTATTTACTGATTCAAAAATATTCATGAGAAATGCCTCACATCCAATTTTATATTCTATTGAGAGATCCATAGTTCTGTCAGTTCTCTCAGAGAAAATGAATTTTAAGAAACACAGTAGAAAGGACATTTGGGAAAGGTCAAAATTTTCTAAACTAATTAACACCTTTGCCTTTCAAGCAGTTTGTACCCAATCTCCTTGGCTACATCTGGGGTTAGATGATTCTTATTGAAATTGACACTTGGGGAAAAAAATCATTACTTTAAACTTGCCCTTTAGGGTAAATTATACATTGTATTACTCATTTTTTCTAACTAGAAAATATGTTCTAGTATACTTTTAATCAATCCTATTAAATATTGGTAAATGACATTTAATAATTATACATTGATACTCAAATGATCACCTCCAACATTGAGTACCCTTTTATCCTTTCAGTAGGTTGAACAAAACCTATAATTGTTATGCCCAAAAGAGTTACAGCTGACATGTCATTAAGTGCATGGAGAGTTCATTATGGGACAGAGACTTGCTTTCACTCATCTGAATCCAAGACGTTCTTCCCCTTGAGTTTTCACTATCCTAATATGACCAAACATATCTATTGTAATACTCTATTTCAGATCATTATGACATTCATGAATTAATGCAGAACCTTTGTAACTAATTTTGTGGTATACATTGCTGCCTCTTCAATCCTGTCTCTATCAAAAGGCTAAGATTTTTAAGCATATAGTTTTAAAGATTTAAATCAAGTAATGCTGCTTCCGCTTTGTAAACCCCCAATGACATCCCATTGAACACACACACATCACACACACACATACACACAAAATATCCTATGGTTTAGGGGCCTTCATCTTCATATCTGACTTCATCTCATATTTCTCACCCTTTCACTCATGTTCCAGATACAGTTATTCTGTCCTGTGCTCCCACCAAGCTCATTCTACCCTAGGGCTTTTGCACTTGCTTGTCTCTCTAAGGAGCCCTGATGGCAAAGTGGTTAAGAGCTCAGCTGCTGACCAAAAGGTCAGCAGTTTGAATCC
>NW_004443948.1:3333006-3341812 GCF_000243295.1 Trichechus manatus latirostris | reverse complement strand
TGAGACTGCAGGAACCCCAGAAGACATGGCCCCCTGACTCTTTGTTAAACCAAAACTAAAACCATTCCAAAAGCCAACTCTTCAGACAAAGATTAGACTGGACTATAAAACATAAAATGATACTCGTAAAGAGTATGCGTCTTAGTTCAAGTAGCTACATGAGACTAAATGGATAGCTACTGTCTGGAGGTGAGATGAGATGGCAGAAAGGGATAGGAGCTGGCTGAATGGACACGGGAAATCTGGGGTGGAAAGGAAGAGTGTGCTGTCACATTATAGGGATAGCAACTAGGGTCACAAAACAATGTGTGTATAAATTTTTGTATGAGAAACTAACTTGAGCTGTAAACTTTCACCTAAAGCAGAATAAAAAAAAAAATTATAGCCTTGGAAACCTTATAGGGCAGTTCTACACTGTCCTATAGTGTTACTATGAGTTGGAATTGACTGGACTGCAGTGGGTTTTGGTTTTGGTTTTAGTCTCCCTATCTAAAGGCTATGCCCTCAAACTTTCAGAAGAATGACTCCTTCTTGTCATTCAGTTCTCAACTGAAAATCAGTTGCCATGTTGCAGAAGTTTTTCTAGGTATCACAATCTAATGTAGCCTTCCTCAGTCACACGTCAATTACCATATTTTTATACAAATAATGCGCGCCTTCTACCTTCGTGTGTCAACTGTGCCCTCTCCAGTGAATTATTTTTATCAGTGCTCTATGCTAATTTTTTTACAGTAACATGTAAAAACTATTAGCATATCAGTGCTTAAGAAGATATCTCATAGGGGGAGGGTGCAGTTGGTACACAAACGTTATTTGCATAAAAATATGGTAACTTTCTATCAAAACTTAGTTCTTAACCAATATCTGAGATTGTGCTATTAATTAATTTATTTACCTCTTTATCGCCTAGTTCTAGGAGAATGTAAGCTTAGTAAGAGCAAGACTTTTTTCTGACTTTTCCCCAGTAATACATAATCATTTATTCAATGAATTAATGATTGAAAATAGAAAAAAAATAAAACCCTAATTCTGAATCTGTGAACACTGGTATGGCAAAAATTACTGAATTAATACAAACTTCAGATTGGGCTATAATGATGACAATGGCATAAGCAAGTGAATATTTACTTATCATACTAAGAACTAAAACTTGAACCCATACCAGCCTAAAACAATGAGAACATTTAAAGTGCTTCTCTTTCTTAGATACAGGAACTGTTAAAATAGTTTACTTTCATCTCTGTACTTTCAACTCTAAATAAGGAGAAAAATTTTTTTCAACAAGAGAAGAATAAAGAAAACGACATTGAACTTACATGTATATGTATATAAGTTAAAAAATTTCTTTCAGAAAAAGTACTATGATGTACTCCCTGAATAGAATCCCTAAGAAAGCAAGGAATAGAATTGAATCCTGAACTGAAAAGTTTAGGTCCAACAGTAACACACATAACTCAATAGATTCTATTCTCTATGTTATTATATTTGCAAAAATGATTTCAGGAAGAATGAAACCACATACAAAATGCATTTTTGTTTGCTTGAATTTTAGACCTATTTTTGTATTCTGATTGTTCACATGCTTTTTCATGTCAACCTTTCATAAATATTTTAGCATAATCTTTTATTTCTAGAGAACTCCTGTTCATGAAAAGTCCTCATCATCCCTTAGCCTCATCCCTCAGCAACAGAGGAATCACATTCTTAGAGTATAAAAGGAAAACCCCAGGTAACAGAAGTGGATTTTCCTTCAAAGCCTGATTAAGCAAAGTGAAATAATAAGACAGTTATACATTTGACATATTAATTCTTTAGATAAAACACATATGGTTCTGATTTGTCCAAACAACTCTGGATTTTCTACTGCCCACAGGATAATTATTCTACTTATACTTTGCTCTAGATTTTTAGACCTTTACCCAAAAATCTTAGTATATAAGTTTACTGTGGCTAACATAACAAATTGCCACAAACTTGGTGGCTTAAAACAAGAGAAATTCATTCCCTCACAGTTCTGGAGGACTGAAGCCTGAGATTAAGGAGTCTGCAAGGCCACCCTCCCTCTTGGAGGCTCTAGGGGAGAATACGTTGTTTGCCTCTTCCAGTTGCTGGTGGTTGTGACAGTCCTTGACTAAAGGCCACAGTACTCCAATCTCTGCCTCTATAATCACATTGCCTCCTCCTCTTCTATGTATGTCTCTTATAAGAAGGCTTGTCATTGGAGTTAGGGTCCGCCTAGATAATCTAAGATGGTCTCCTCATCTCAAAATTCTTAACCACATCTGCAAAGAACTTTTTTCCAAATAAGGTAACATTCTTCACAGGTGCTGGGGATTTGGGTGTGGACATATCTTTGGAGGGGTCACGATTTAGCACGTTACTCTTAGATTAAGTTATAGTCAAGAATTTGTCTCTTATCTGCCAATCAGACGCAGTAATGGTAGTAATGCTTTACTCCTCTTTCAGATGTTACCTTTTAAATGAAAACATTTTGTACCTGTGTCCTTTGACGCATACTCAATTAGCAACAGTTGTTTTATTTTTTAACTCTAATTAGGAAATCCCAGCTCATTGCCATTGAGTCAATTCCAACTCATACTGACCCTACAGGACAGAGTCGAATGTCCCATAGGGTTTCCTAGGCTGTAATCTTCACCGAAGCCGACTGCCACATCTTTCTCCCATGGAGCAGCTGGTAGCTTTGAACTCGGACTTTTTGGTTAGCAACTGAGCACTTAACCATTGCACCACCGGGGCACCTTCCAATTAGGAAAGGGGGCAGAAACAGCTATTATCAGTCAAATAAATAGATAAGACTACACATAAAGGAAAATAAATATACCTCCAGCCTTGCAATTACAATCTGAATGTTATTTTTTACAGAAAGTCTATGAATAAAAATTGAAATTAAAACAGATTCTCATACTAAAAATCTATATTGGAATATATAGAAGAAATGATTCATACACCTTCATTTATATTGACAGAATGATTTTTTTCAAACAAAAATACGCTTCATTTTTCTAATATTTTATTTATATTAGGTCATTTGGTTGTATAATTAGATCATATCTATTTTATTTCTTTTCTTGTACAAAGCGTACTGAATACTACTGGGTTCAAACCTGCTCCTCTCACATTCCTTATCTATGTTAATGACATCATTATCCATAAAACAAAAAACCACACCAAACTTGTTGCCGTTGAGTGGATTTCCAATTCATGGCAACCCCACGTGTTACAGAGTAGATCCCCACATGGCTTTCTTAACTGTAATCTTTTTGGAAGCCAATCACCAGGCCATTATTCCATGACATTGTTGTGTGAGTTCAAGGTCAGCAGCTGACTGCAAACCACTTGCCACCCAGAGACCTCAACTGTTCATCTGTCATTTCATTCCCCTCCTTCTTTCACCTGCAGAACATCCAGTCAGTACCAGAATTCCATGGATCTTACTTTCTAAATATTGCTTAATTCACTGCATTCTGTCCATCTTCTCCCCTACTTCTTCAATTTCTTTGGTTCAGATACTCATCACCTCTCATCTGATCAATTGCAAATGATATCCTAATATTTCTAGATCTCTTAACTTCTATTGTCTCCCTGCATGTTACCTTCTATTACAGGCCCCTTTCCAAAACACCAACTTAATTCACTCCCCTACTTAGAAACCTCCAAGAGTTCCAAACTCATGTGCTGAAGTCCAAATTATCCTTAGTGGCATGCAAACCTATCTACAGTCTTGTCCAACAGCCTGCAACTCTACCACACACGCACCAAAACTGAAGTTTACACTATTCCTCAAGAATACCAGACCATGCCATTCATGAGTTTTAGACTTAGAATGTACAGCACTATCCAGTTATTCTTTCTCCTTGTTTAATCATAAGCTCCTATTCATCTTCCAATAAACAAGTCAATTATCTCACATTCTTATGACACTTGCCTCCATCAGTTGTTATTAATAATTATAGCATTTTTATATTAAAAAATAGAGTTAGCATTCACCCATTACTCACCTGTATGGGCTATTGCGAAAATGTTGAAATAATTTCATTCCAGTTGTATTATTATATAAGCAATGTCCTGAGTCCCCAGGTACATCTTCCCAATCATCACAGCTGTCATAGTTCTTCCTGGGGACCTTGGATCTCCCCATGAACAAGTAACTAAAAGAGAAATAAATGATACAGAAGGGGAACTGCAGTAAGTTGCCCCAACACTATGTCTGGTATCAATTCTGATTTGTTGGTTCCTTTGTGATGTTTCACTTTTCAAGAATTTTGAATATTACCTCTGACTAAGCAGAAAATCTGGGAGTTGTTATTCACTCATACTTTTTATAATTTTTAGTGTCTGTCATGAGTAGGATACAAGTTAATTATGTTTTAAATCTAAGGAAATATCTGATGTACTTAAAGGATTTATACCTAGCAGACAAAATAATATATTTACACACAGAAACTAATATATATATCTTGTATCATATAATTGGGCCATATTTATTGCAAAGAACCATGAGTTGAAGAAGTGGAAAAAATTACTGCTGGCCAGAGAGATAGAAATGGAACCTGACAAATGTGCAAGATTTCAGTAGAGAGGCATATCAGGGAGGCAATTTAAGATGGACTGAATATTTGGTGCAAGCTATGAACTGAGATAATAGAATATGCACAATGACAGTTAAATCAGTTTGAGTAGAACATTGGGTCTGCATAAGAGATGAGGAAAATTAAGCCAAGAAAATAAAGGTGGCTAGAATAAAAAAAACTGAATGGAAAGCTAAGGAGGGTGCATTTATTCAATAGGCAATGGAGAATGTTTATTGCAATATTACTTAAATTTGTGGGGAAGTTTCAAGACTAGCTCACTGTCTATTAACAGAGAAATGGTTAAAACCATTAAGATACATTCATACTATGGAATTTATAACTAATTGGGTAGATCTATGTCTTGATGAGACCTCTAAGTGGCACGAATATTTAAGCACTGGGCTACTAATAAAAAGTTCATTGTTCAAAACTACCCACAGGCAATTATTTGCAATTGATCAAGAAGAAAGGCCTGATCATAGAAATTATCATAGAAATAATATGATAAGATCTGCTTTCATGGGGAGAAAATTTTTTGTAAAATTTTCAAAATTTGAGAAGTGTTCATTTTTTTATTAGTTTTAGTATTGTAATAGAGTGTAATTTTTAAATTTTACTTCTTACTGATAAAGCAGGTTGAGAGATTTTTCCACATATTGATTTTAGAGGAGTCAATGCAATTTGTAAATGTAAAAATACATCTTTCCTGATTTTTTTAAAAATGGTGTAGTGGCATCTTTTAAATTTTCTAGAAGCACAAAAAATTACTCTGCTTCTATAATTATTTGCTTCTCCTGGGAAGAGCTCTTTAAAACTTGAATATAAAGAATGTTTAAACTTTCAATTCGCAAATCAGACATCTCTCCAAAAACAATGGAAAATAAAATTACTCTCCTTTTGAATTTATGCCACATATTGCATTGTTCTTTCTGTGTTTGCCTGCTGTGGACCTTATTTAAAAGAACATATGATGTTATAAAAAAAAGATAGTGGGGGGTTGTTGTTGTTAGGTGACAACGAGTCAGTTCCAACTCAGCATTCCTTTGGGCGAAACACTGCCCAGTGTTGGGCCTTCCTCACAATGGTTGTTATGCTTGAGCCCATTGTTGCATCCACTGTGTCAATCCATCTCATTGAGGTTCTTGCTCTTTTTTGCTGACCCTCTACTTTACCTTCTTCAGGGACTGGTCCTTTCTGGTAACATGTACAAAGTATGTGAGAGCAATCCTCCCTTCTAAGGAGCATTCTGGCTGTACTTCTTCCAAGGCAGATTTGTTTGTTCTTCTGGCAGTCCATGATATACTCAATATTCTTCACCAATACCATAATTCAAAGACATCAGTTCTTCTTTGGTCATCCTTATTCATTGTCCAGCTTTCATATGCATATGGGGTGATTTAAAACACCAGGCACACCTTAGTCGTTAAAGTGACATCTTTGCTTTTTTAACACTTTAAAGAGGTCTTTTGCAGCAGATTTAACCAATGCAATGTGTCCTTTGATTTCTTGACTGCTGCTTCCATGAGTGTTGATTGTGGATCCAAGTACAATGAAATCCTTGACTTAAATATTTTCTCTGTCTATCATGATGTTGCTTATTGGTCCAGTTGTGAGGATTTTTGTTTTCTTTATGTTGAGGTGTAGTCCATACTGAAGGCTGTGGCCTTTGATCTTCATCAGTTAAGTGCTTCAAGTCCTCTTTACTTTCAGCAAGCAAGGTTGTGTCATCTGCATATCACAGGTTGTTAATGAGTCTTCCTCCAATCCTGATGCCCTGTTCTTCTTCATACAGTCTAGCTTCTTGGATTATTTGCTCAGCATACAGATTGAATAAGTATGGTGAAAAGAGACAACCCTGACACACACGTTTCCTGATTTTAAGCCAACAGCATCCCCTTGTTCTGTTCAAATGACTGCTTCTTGGTCTATGTAAGGGTTCCTCATGAGCACAATTAAGTGTTCTGAAATTCCCATTCTTCGTAATGTTATCCATAATTTGTTATGATTCACACAATGGAATGCCTTTGCATAGTAAATAAAACATAGGTAAACATCTTTCTGGTATTCTCTGCTCTCAGCCAGGATCCATCTGACATCAACAACGATGTCCCTCATTCCATATCGTCTTCTGAATCCCGCTTCAATTTCTGGTAGTTCCCTGTCGCTATATTGCTGCAACCACTTTTGAACTATCTTCAGCAAAATTTTACTTGAGTATGATATTAATGATATTGTTCAATAATTTCTGCATTCTATTGGATCATCTTTCTTTGGAATGGGAACATACATGGCTATCTTCCAGTTGGTTGGCCAAATAGCTGTTTTCCAAATTTCTTGGCATAGATGAGTGAGCACTTTCAGCGCTCCATCTGTTTGTTGAAACATCTCAATTGGTATTCCACCAATTCCTGGAGACTTGTTTTTTTGCCAATGCCTTCAGTGCAACTTGGACTCCTTTCAATAGTGTCTGTTTCTGATCATATGCTACCTCCTAAAATGGTTGAGGAAACCCTGGTGGCGTATTAAGAGTTACAGCTGCTAACCAGAAGGTTGGCAGTTCGAATCTACCAGGCGCTCCTTGGAAATTCTATGGGGCAGTTCTACTCTGTTCTATAAGGTCGCTATGAGTCAGAATCAACTCAACAGCAACGGGTTTTGTTTTATTTTAAAATTGTTGAACGGTGACCAATTTTTTTTTTTTTTTTTGTACAGTGACTGCGTATTTTTTCCATCTTTTGTTGCTTCCTGCATTGTTTAATATTTTCCCTGTAGAATCCTTCAGTATTGTAACTCAAGGCTGGAATTTTTTCTTCAGTTACTTCAGCTTGAGAAATGCCAAGTGTGCTCTTCCCTTTTGGTTTACCAACTCCAGGTCTTTTCACATTTCATTATAATGCTTTACTTTGTCTTCTCCAGCTACCCTTTGAAATCTGTTCAGCTCTCTTACATCACTTCTTCCTTTCCCTTTAGCCCTTCTACATTCAAAAGCAAGTTTCAGATCTCTTCTGACATCCATTTTTGTCTTTTCTTTTTTTCCTGTCTTTTCAATTACCTCTTGCTTTCTTCATGTATGATGTCCTTGATGTCATTTCCACAACTTGTCTGGTCTTCAGTCATTAGTGTTCAAGGCATCAATCTATTCTTGAAATAGTCTCTAAATTCAGGTGGGATGTACTCAAGGCCGCTCTTTGGTTCTCACAGACTTGTTCTAATAGTCTTCAGATTCAGCTTGAACTTGCATATGGCAATTGATGGTCTGTTCCGCAGATGGCACCTGGCATTGCTCTGACTGATGATATTGAGCTTTTCCATCATCTTTCCACAGATGTAGTTGATTTGATTCCTGTGTATTATATTCAGTGACATCCACATGTATAGTCACCATTTATGTTGTTGTGAAAAGGTATTTGCAATGAAGAAGTCATTGGTCTTACAAAATTCTACCACGCAATCTCGAGCATCATTTCTATCACCCAGGCTGTATTTCCCAACCACTGTTCCCTCTTCTTTGTTTCCAACTTTCAAATTCCAATCACCAGTAATTATCAACACATCTTAATTGCATATTTGATCAATTTCGAACTGCAAAAGTTGGTAAAACTTCAATTTCTTCATCTTTGGCCTTAGTGGTTGGGGTAGGGGTGGATGGTGCTTATGGCTAAAAGAAACGATTAAAATAAGCTTCACGTGCCCAACCCTCAAGAACACCCGTAGGACTAAAAAAGAGAAAGAGACCTTTTGATGTCAAAATTTATACAGAATTACTTGATGTATTTTATCGTTTTATTCAAGACTATTTTCAGTATAAAAGCTTTTTTTCCACCCTTTACCTCAAAGCCCTTTGCCAATTCACTGCTACCTGTTATAGACAAATGGGAACTACTGCTGAGTAATAAGCAGTAGTCTTGCAGAAATGAGGAGTCTTCAAAAGCATACCAAATTGGTACTCTGAAAACACTTTTATGAAGATGTTTTATTTTTTGACTTAAAGTTTAAACAAGAAGCCAGAGAAATTTAAATTTAATAAGATCTTAGAACGCTTGAAATTTAATACTTTCATTATTCAAGAGAAAGAAAGTATTGTTTTTCTTACAAGGTCATGTAAGAAATAATGAAATTAGAATAAGGAGAGACATGTGTTCATATATTCTAAAACCAGCAGGTAGGTTGAATGTTATTATTGAGTTGTCTCTTCATAATTTTATGTAAAATCT
>NW_004443948.1:3330324-3332584 GCF_000243295.1 Trichechus manatus latirostris | reverse complement strand
GTCCAAAGTATGTAAGATGTAATCTTGCCATCCTTGCTTCTAAGGAGCATTCTGGTTGTACTTCTAAATTCTGAATTTAGATTATAAAATTATTCCCATATAGTCTGTAATTTGTGAACTCTTAACATTTATAATATATATATAACTTTCCTTATAATGGATTTTATAATTAAGATAATTTGTATAAAAAGTAGAAGATATTAATTCATTTCAAATGATACAAAATGACACAATACTCATTGAAAAACGGGACTGGATGGAAAGTCTCCATTCTTAAAAACATTTTTGAAAAAGATAAATTAAACTGTACAGGTAACCAATATATTGAGGGAAATCTAGTATAATTTGGTTTGCTTCTTTTTAAAGAAAATATTAATTGCATACTAATATCAATTCGATCAGGAGACAGCTACTTCTTTTGATGTTCATGGAACACCTGTTTGGCTGGCAGTAAATGGACAATGGTGAACTAATTCTAGAACTATCACCACAGCAAATGACTATCTAAGAGATAAGATTCAAAAAGAAATCAGAATAAAAATTTTAAAAAAGGACTTGAAGGCCATGGAATTTGATCAGCTTTTCTATTCACAGAAGGATTTCACCTTGAATACTCTTTCATTCAAGTTACAGTATGAATAGATACAGGCATATAGTTATACAGTTTATTTGGACTTTTATAACATATGTGTGTATTTTAGCCCACATATATAAACATTTAGAACAGTCTAGGCTTTTAGAAGTACCTGAATTTATAATTCACGCAGATGCGAAGTATCTCATTTCTCGAGCTTCACAAAGTATGAAATGGAGAAATTAATATTAACTATATACCTAATATTAAATTGCCAAAGCAATTCATGAACATACTTTTCACTTATATGCCTAGGAACCTGCTACACCCCAAGAGCTGGGACCTTCGTTTACTTATGTGTGCAAGACTTAGTGCAGTGTTCACCGTTACAAGACGCTTAAATAATGCCTGTTTAATGAATCAATATGGTAGGCAGACAAAATTCTAATCGTGTATTTAGCTGTATATTTACTAGAGTATAAACTAAGAGTCAAGTCTGCACTTTGCAGGGGAGCATTAAAGATGTGGAAATACTGGAAAATTACAGAGAGACCTTATTAAAAATAAAATAGCTGCCTGAGACCCACCTTGAGCAATTAAAATTTAGTAAGACTACAGAGGCAGTAGGATGTGTGCATCTTTAACAATAGCCCCAGGTGAATTTGAGGTCACTTGAAAAGTAACCAAAACCAAATATTTGGACAAAAGGATTATCATACACCATTCATCATCTTAATAAAGAACAGAGTACATATCAGATATAGTCACTGAAATGAAGTATGTTGGCCTTAGCAGATTTTACATTTTGTGTATGTGAGTGTATGTGTAACAACATTTAAAGTGAATTTAAGTTATTCTAAATTGTTATGTTCAAAACATATTTTTATAATTAAGAGAAAATTTTAGGTCTGTAAACAAAATATTAAAAAAAAAAGTTGCCTTCAAATCAGTTCCAACTTATGGTGAACCCAGGTGTGTCAAAGTAGAACTATGCTCCATAGGGTTTTTGGTGACTGGTTTTCTGGAAATAGATTGCCAGATCTTTATTCTGAGGTGCCTCTGGGTAGGCTCCAACTGCCAGTTCACAGTTGAGCACATTAATCACTGAACACGTTAACCGTTTGCACCACCCAGGAATTCCATGAACAAAATATAAGGTTTACGTACTATAGAAAGCTTATATACTACGGACTGAAAGTTGTCCTGTTCTATTAGTTGAAACCACAACGTGATAGAGAGGTATGAATTGTAAATCAGAAGCCTGAATTGACTGACACTTGTCAGAACCATCTTTCAAAATGCTACGCTCATAAGAAGTCTGGAATCCTCAGGTTTCTGTCCTATGCATGTTTCCATATACTTCTATGTGGCAGAGAATATACTTATGGAGATGTAGAAATTGCTAACATTGCCTTTAAGACTAGTTCAGTTTCAGAGAGAAGTAGATGCAGAAAGCAGGTAGAGGAAAGGTCTTGTGTATCACCATTCCTGTTTGGTCAAAAGCCTCAGCAAAGTGGAATGAAAAATGCTTCACCCAGTTCACTCTATTTCTGATTTCAGACTTAAAGCTGGAATAGTAATAGGACCTGAAGGTGAAATCTAGTCTAGCCTAAATAAGAATTGCTCTCAAGAATCCAGATTTGGGGGGACCTCATACCATCAAGAAAGCAGTGCTGGGAGCAGAGC
>NW_004443948.1:3327216-3328831 GCF_000243295.1 Trichechus manatus latirostris | reverse complement strand
CCAGAATTCTTTTACTTTAAATTCACATTAAGAATTTTATTTTTAGTAGACTGTAGTTTCAATAGACTTATATGTTTTTCATTGTTTATGTTAATATAGATGTTTAATTTTTAAGCAATACATCCACATATATAAAGTAACAAATAATAAAGAATTTTTAATTTAAAAAAAAAAAACTCCCCCATTCTTCACCTGCAGTCCTGCAATCCAAAGGGAATCATTTTAATTACTCAAAGTGTTTTTGCTTTAGATTTGGTGATTACCTTCATATTTCTAAATTATATTCTTTACACTTCAATTGATTTCATAATTGTTTACATTAGCAACAGTATTTTTTATTATTATGGGTAAAGATTTAGTTCACATTTCCAAGTATAGAATTTTTATTGAAATAATATACTTTTACCTTATGCATTCCCCATCAAGTCAGCATGTTCTGAGGCTTTTCTCTGTAAGATAAAGAAATCTTTTCTTTCTCCTTCAGCTCTTCTTCCTTTGACCGCCAAACACTTTAGTTTCACTTTGTAAAATATGAAGCTATTTAATTCTCTACTATATTCATTATGAATCGGTCTATGGATTGATTTTAAAAGTTGAACATCAGTAAACAAGGTTTTCAGTCACCTCGCAAAATACTTACTGGGCACTTTGTAACTAGAGATCTTTTTCTATCCCTCCAGTACTGGGAAAATGTTCTGAATTTTTGTTGTTGATGTTGTTTTTTTTCTAATTTCCTACACTCTCTTTTCTCTTTGCAAAACCCCAATAGTTATGATTAGACAGCTTGACATCATATATGGAACTTATTTTTTCTTTCACATTTTCTTTTTGCCTTTCTTTCAGTCTCAAAATTTTTTCCATTCTTATCATTTTAAATTGTCAAAACTCTTACAACATTATTTCTCAGAATGAAATCCTTGGACTAACTGCCTAACAACCATTCTGGGTTCTTAAATGTGAAGATCTATGGGCCTTATGACAGACCTCATGAATAAAAATCTCTGCTGTGGGATCCAAGGAGCTGTCACTGAAATGAGTACTCTCGATGCTCCTCATGTATTCTTAGGAGGTTTGCAGTCACATAGGCAAGCTAGGAATTTCGCTGAGACCCATGTTCCTAAATAGTAAAATGGAGATAATAATTCCTGTTTCATAGAGTTGGTGTGAGGATTAAATAATTGAATACTATTTGTAAGATTTAGAATAGTGCCTGACACAGAATCATATAAACACATAGGTAGAAATATTTTTGGATTTTCTACTCTCAGGAATCTCACACACATAGACACACACAAATCTTAACAAAAAAAAAAACTCTTTATTTTAAGTATGAGTTTCAAAGCCTCTTCAAAGTTCATTTAAACATTTTCCCTTCAAAACATTAATTAAACTTGATACTCAAGGAAGATATGCCATGTTCATCCTTCTGAATTCTTCATACAGAAAGCGTGGAACTGGCAATAGTGCTTTTATGATCTAGCTCATAGCTACCTCTCCAGCTCTATCCAATGTCACGTGCCCACACTTGGCCTGGCAGGCCAATTGAACTACTTACAAACCCCATATGTACTACATTCCACACATTTATATCCTTGGACCATCTGTCTATAATGTC
>NW_004443948.1:3325050-3326388 GCF_000243295.1 Trichechus manatus latirostris | reverse complement strand
GATTAAGAGATATTTAAAACTGAAATAGTTTAATTATTTAGTAAAGGAATGATAAACCAAATAATACCTGTTCACATGTGGTGGGTATTAGACAAACCTGTCTCTCAGTGAACATGTTTCTGTAGCCTTAATTAGACAGTTTATGAATTATCAGGAAGCATGTTCTGAGTTACAAATAGCACCCCATCAACCGTGCATTACATCTGCCATTCATCCATTATTTTTTGATGACCGCACAATATCTATGTATGGTAATTGCATGCTGGTAATTTATTTTTAATATCTTTCAGCTGGTTTGGCTGGAATTTTAGAATAGATAATAACAGCCCTGAGTCTTACAACAATGTGATTTCTCCTCTTTATTAGATACAAAATGACTACCTTTTGTGAAATAAAGAAATAGCAAAAAGAATTTTCTGAGAGACTTAAGCTTATTAGAAAAGGCCTTTAGCAATTCATTAGTTTTGAGCATTAAATCTGTCATCTAATCGTTTTCTGTATCGATATCTTATTATTTCATCCTTCTAAGTAAAGTATCATTTTAATCCTTTTTTTTGTAAATGAAATATTCAGTAAAAGTTAATTTTCTAGAAAACTGAAATCAACCAGTTTTTACTCTCACAGATCTTTTATTTTAACCATGTTGGATGTCATTCTAATACATGATGACCAACACTAATCCGGAAAAAGGCAGTAAAAGAAAGCGAAGTTGTTAGGTTAAATTATTAAATGTATTTCTAAGAGGGGTCAGAGTGTGGTACTATATATGGAGAGTTATTCTGCATGTACTATTAATAGAAATGAAACATATTAAATCAGAAGTATATGTCTTAATCAGGAGCCCTGGTGGCATAGTGATTAAGAGCTTGGCTGCTAACCAAAATGTTGACAGTTCAAATCTACCAGCTGCTCCTTGGAAACCCTACGGGGTGGTTCTACTCTGTCCTACAGGGTCTCTGTGAGTCAGAATTGACTCAATGGCAATGTGTTTGTTTTTTGTTTTTTTTGTATACATATTGATCAGCTAGGTGTATGAAACCTAGGCAAACTACAAGGTATTACAGCACTTTCATGACTGTATAGGGAAGCAAGCCATGAGCATAACTAAAGGATGACTGAGTTAAGAAGAGCCCAGGGATCATCTTGGACATCTCCCTCTTAACTAATTTATAGTTCTTTGTTGAGGACTTTCATATCTTCATTTAAGACCTCTTCCTTATCTCCAGACCATATATGAAATAGCCTGCTGATATCTCCACTTGGATGTCACAGTTGTTTTTGTTAGGTGCCATCAGGTCAGTTCCAACTCACAGTGACCATATGTACAACAGAATGAAA
>NW_004443948.1:3317553-3323810 GCF_000243295.1 Trichechus manatus latirostris | reverse complement strand
GTGAGAGAATAAATTTCTCTTTGTTAAAACCATCCACTTGTGGTATTTCTGTTATAGCAGCTCTAGATGACTAAGACAGTGACCCTGCTGGTATTTGAAATACCAGTGGTATAGCTTCCAGCATCTTAGCAACACGCAAGCCACCACAATAAGACAAACTGACAGACGAGTGACGGGGATGTCACAGGGGTGCCTCAGATTACACGAATACGTGTAAACCAATTTTTTCCCTTTTCCTCCATTGTCCCAATCTCAGCCAATGACAACTCCATCCATACAACAAATTGAGCCAGGAAAAAGGTGCCATCTTGAACATCCCCTTCTTAACCAATCATCAAGTCTTCTCAATTCTACTTCCTAAACGATCTCTCTACTCTGCTCACTTTTCTGCATTCTTACTATCACCGCCTTCATCCAAACTTCAATTTTTCCTCTCCCCTTCAATAGCACTCTAATTGTTTTCTAGAATACATTAGCCTGATTTAAAAATTTAGAAGCTCTAATCTAATAATTTCATTCCCCTTTAGTATACTTCCATGACTTCCTATGGCTCTTAATACAGTTTCTAAAATCTCACGAGATACTGATGGAACACCTAGCTTTTATACTCTATCCAAGTCTTTTTTTTCCACATCCTAAATGTCTCAACCTTCAGGATCTTTCCAGAGTATGCATTCTGCCACCCTCTTCACCTAGATAAGGTCTAGTCTAGTCTTTCAAGTGTCAGTTTCTATATAAGTTCTTCAGGAAGATCTTCCCTAAGTATCCCAGGCTAAGTTAGCCCTTTATTTTATCATTTCCCCCCTTTTTAACAGTCAATACTTAGCTCTCTTACAAGACCATAAATCTCATAAGACACAGTCAAATACCTCAATTACAGCAAAACACAACCGATATATTCAGATGCAGCTGCTCATTCAGTTGATACTTCTCCTACTCTGGGAGAATCTATGATCAGCAAACTTGGTAATGACAATTTCAAACAGCTGGCTGGATGAAGAGCTGATTTTGTCCAATAGTCATTGGCATGCTGTCAATTCTCCTTATATTCAGACTCTTGTTCAGCTAGCTGCTTCCTGAACAGCTCTAGATGAATGTTTCCAGAGGACTCAAACTCAACACTTTATAAACCAGTACAACTCTAAAATAGGTAAAAAGGGCCACTTCCATAGGCCCTGCACTTTAGGAGGTCCCACGTATCAAAAAAGCACGAAAAATAAATTTATTGACGAACACATAGATGTCTCCGTAAGTCAGAATTTTACACTAGGCGGTGTTACAGAACACCCCATAATCTTAAACATCCCATCTCATGACTACCACTTTTTGTTGTTGTTAGGTGCCGTCAAGTCGGTTCTGACTCATAGTGACCCTATGCACAACAAAACAAAACACCGCCCAGTCCTGTGCCATCCTCACAATTGTTGTTATGCTTGAGCCCATTGTTGCAGCCACTATTACAATCGATCTTACTGAGGGTCTTCCTCTTTTTTGCTGAGCCTCTACTTTGCCAAGTATGATGTCCTTCTCCAGGGGCTGGTCCCACCTGATAACTTGTCCAAAGTATGTGAGATGTAGTCTCACCATCCTTGCTTCTAAGGATCATTGTGGCTGTACTTCTTCCAACACAGGTTTGTTTGCAGTCCATGGTATATTCAATATTTTCAGCAACACCACACTTCAAAGACATCAATTCCTCTTTGGTTTTTCTCATTCATTGTCCAGCTTTCGAGTGCATATGAGGCAATTGAAAGTACCATGGCTTGGGTCAGGCGCACCTTAGTCTTCAAGGTGACGTCTTTACTTTTCAACACTTTAAAGAGGTCTTTTGCAGCAGATTTGCCCAATGCAATGTGTCTTTTGATTTCTTGACTGCTGCTTCCATGGGTGTTGATTGACAACTTCAATTTTTTCTCCGTTTATCATGATGTTGCTCATTGGTCCAGTCATGAGAATTTTTGTTTTCTTTATGTTGAAGTGTAATCCATACTGAAGGCTGTGGCCTTTGATCTTCATCAGTAAGTGCCTCAAGTCCTCTTTACTTTCAGCAAGCAAAGTTGTGTCATCTGCATAACACAGGTTGTTAATGAGTCTTCCTCCCATCCTGATTCTACGTTCTTTTTCATATCATCCAGCTTCTCGGACTATTTGTTCAGCATACAGATTGAGTAAGTATGGGGAAAGGATACAACCATGACGTACACCTTTTCTGACTTTAAACCACAACAGTATCCCCCATGACTACCTCTTGATCTATGTACAAGTTTCTCAAAAGTTAAGTTTTCTGAAATTCCATTCTTCGCAATGTTATCCATAGTTTGTTATGATCCACATAGTCAAATGTCTTTGCATAGTCAGTAAAACACAGGTACACATCTTTCTGGTATTCTCTGCTTTCAGCCAAGATCTATCTGACATCAGCAATGATATCCATTGTTCCATGTCCTCTTCTGAATCAGCCTGAGTTTCTGGCAGTTCCCTGTCAATGTACTGCTGCGGCCACTTTTGGATGATCTGCACCAAAATTTTACTTGCATGTGATATTAACGATACTGTTCAATAATTTCCGTATTTGGTTGGATCCCTTTTTTTTTTGGAATAGGCATAAATATGGATCTCCCCCAGTTGGTTGGCCAGGTAGCTGTCTTCCAAATTTCTTGGCATAGACGAATAAGCACTTCAAGCACTGCATCTGTTTGTTGAAACATCTTAACTGGTATTCCAACAATTCCTGGAGCCTTGTTTTTCACCAACGCCTTCAGTGCAGCTTGGAACTCTTCCTTCAGTACCATCGGTTCCTGGTTATATGCTACCACTTGTCTAGGCCCCAGGAAATGGTTCCTTACATTTCTCAGCCTGTGTTCTTAAAACAAAACATGACTGTAGTCAAATGCAATGACAATTTGAGAATTTTGCTGTGCACCCGACATCTAAGATGGACACTGCTTCAGTGCATGGGTACAGTTTTGAACAGTGGGAGACATTTGGCAAGAGAAAAGACTAATTAATTTGTGAAATCCTTCTTACTAGTACTATAAGTTAATCTCTCTTTTTTTTTTTTGAAATCCTGGGAGACTAAATTGAATTTCTTTGCCTGTTACGTTATTACTGTTGTGTGCCTTCAAGTCAATTCTGAGTCATAGTAACTCTGTAGGACAGAGTAGAAATGCCCCATAGAGTTTCCTGGGCTCTAATGTTTATAGGAGCAGCTCGTCAGATCTTTTCTGCCATGGAGCACCTAGTGGTTCAAACTGCCCACCTGTCAGTTAGCAGCTGAGCTCTTAACCATTGCACCATCAGGGCTCCCATTAATATTTTCTGTTTCATCTTGTGTCAATCATGTCTTCAAAGGAATTTTTCTATTTCATCTAAGCTGTCAAATTGGAAATAAAGTTGTCCACAATATTTCTTTTATGTCATTTTAATATCTGTACAATTGATAAAAATATTTTCTCTTACATTTCTGATAGTAATAACTTATGTCTTCTCTGTATTTTTTTTTTAATCACTTTAATCAGTCTCGCTATAAGTTTATAGATTTTATTCATCTTTTCAAGGAATCAACATCTGGTTGTGTCAATTTCTTTTTTGATTTTTCTTTTGCTATTTCTATTGGTTCTTTTTTTATATCCATTATTTCTTTGCTTTAAGTACTTGAGCATGTGTGTGATATTTATAATAATTATTTTAATGTCCTTGCTTGTTAATTCCATCATCTCTGTCATTTTTGTGTCTATTCTATTAACTTATATTTCTCCTGATTATAGACCACTTTTTTGCTTCTTCCTCTGTCTAGAAATTTTGTTTTTGCATGTTAGATATTGTGAATTTTATGTTATCAACTGGTTTTTTTTTTTTTTTTCTTCCTTTAAAGAATGTTGGACTTTGTTCTTTTAAGTTAATTGTAGATCGGCTGGATCCTTTTAAGGCTGGTTTTTAAACTTTTTAAAAGGTGGATCTAAATTAGCCTTTATTCTATAGCCACCTCACCCCCATGACTAATACCTAGGGCTGGCTTCTGCTTGTACAACCTGTGTAATCACACAGGGCCCTGCACTCAGAAGGAACCCACACTTAGTTTAATGCTCTGTTGTCATCTTCTAGAATTTCGTAATAATTTGATCTTGGAACTTGTGCTGTCTGTTATCCAATGTCTGAAGACAGTTGTTTCATACTATTTTTCCAGCTTCTTTTGTGGTTATTCACAGCAGAAAATTCCGTAAGGAGACCTATACTAATTCATGTGTTAAAACACAAGTCAAAAATAAAATTTGAACATAGTGTGGATTATTTTTGAAATTTAAATTTAAAAATAAAAATTGGGAAATAGAAATTATTTTTCTCACCTTTTGATTACTGCTGAATTTTGGAACTGAAAAATTCAGAGTTTTCCCTGCACCATGTTTTTACTGTCAGCTCTTGCATCTCTCCATGTGACTCGTAATATAAACAGTCTTAGATTTGTTTAAGTCGTGAGCAGTATTTATGTTATTTAGTTGAATTATAAAAAACATTTGTTCAGTACTATAAGCAAATCCAAACATCTATAATTTTATTTAAGAACGCTATCCTGGAGATATTTGTAGAATTCTAGTATCCCAACTTTGTCCAATAAATTTGCATTAAATAGTAACTGTAAAAGGTAAATTGAGTAATGTTATTTCATTTGCATTAAATTAAAATCAGAATTAAAAAAAAAATCTCGGTCTACTATACCATGCTTGATGATTGGCAGTTCAGTGATAGAATTCTCTCCTTCCATTCAGGAGATTCAGTTTTGATTCCTGGCCAATGTACTTCACGGGCAGCCATCACCCATCTGTCAGTGGAGGATTGCATATTGTTATGACACTGAAATGGTTTTAACTAAGCTTCCCAACTAAGCCAGACTAGAAGGCAAGGCCTGGCAATCTAACGTCCAAAAATCAGCCAATGAAAACCCTATGGATCTACAACTCAACAACAAAAAGACAAACAAGCTAATCAAAAAATTGGCAAAGGACTTGAACAGACAGTTCACTAAAGAGGATATTTAAATGACTAACAAGCATATGAAGAGATGCTCATTGTTATTAGACTTTCCATAAATCCCACTGCTGCTGGTGGGTTTGAACCCTCAACCTCTTGGTTAGCAGATGAGCACTTAACCACTGTGCCACCAACTACTATTGTCAAATTAAGGTCCCTGAATTCAATGAGAATGGTAAGATTCCAGGGCAGCAAGGATCAAGTGGCAACACTTAATTGTCAAAGACAAGATAAACATGGTTACCATGATGATCAACAGAACTGAAGCCAGTGTCACAATCTTTTGACCTGCAGAGATCTTTAGCTTTAGCCACTGATACACTCTAAGTATCATTTTGATCACATCCTAAAAATTTTTATATCTATTATTTCTAAAAGTGTTTTTATATTTCCATGATGTTTGTTTATTTACTTTATTTTTATTCTGTTTGTTATGCTTTCATTGTTTTTACTCTTCTCCATGTGTGGAATGATATTCTCCTTTCTCATTCCTAATGTTTACGAGTTTTCCTCTACTTCTTGATCGAAGACTTCAGGGGTTATTTTTATTATTGTATTTTGAAAGAACCCATTGTTAAATTTATAAATTCAGTTGGAGAGGTGGACAGTTATTTTGTTGTTGAATGGCTGTTTACACTCTTGTTTCATGAGCTCTGTATTTAGATACATGTTTGCATCTCTATTTGGTTGATTTTTCTGGTTTTCTTCCCCTTAATCTTCAGTTGAAATAAATTAGTTTGTTTCAATTTTTTCTTAAACCATCAGAAAGGTTAAGGCTATGATCTCTGATTATTACTTAGGCTAAATATTACAAATTTCTAAATATATTGTAATTTCAGTTTTGCGTTCCTGTAACCAAAAAAGTTATATAATTTTCTTCTAATTTTTTTTACTGTACTTTAGGTGAAGGTTTACAGAACAAATAGTTCCTCATTAAACAGTCACTACACATATTTTATGACATTGGGTAACAACGCCATGACATGTCAACACTCTCCCTTCTCGACCTTGGAGGAACTTTTTTTTTTTGGTGAAAATATACATAGCCAAAGATACACCGTTTCAAAACTTTCTACATGTACAATTCAGTGACATCAGTTACGTTCTTCCAGTTGTGCTGCTATTCTCACCTGAGATGAAGGTTTACATAACAAAATAGGTTCTCGTTAACAGTTAGTACACATGGTGCCTTATGACAATGGTTAACAACCCCACTACATGTCAACACT
>NW_004443948.1:3311957-3314875 GCF_000243295.1 Trichechus manatus latirostris | reverse complement strand
AAACTGATAGCTTTAAATTTTTTAAAACATGATTTCTTTCAATTAACTTTACTGATAAAAGCATATAGTACAGAGAAATTGTTTTGCTAAAAGTCATATGGCTAGCTCATGCCAAACAAATGGATTTTTAGGTCTTTGTATTTTCTACTAAACTACAGTGTCTTTCTGTTTCTTACAGCATCTATTCTTAACAGCTATGCTGTGCCTAGACTTAATTTTTCTAGATAAATACAGATATTATGAATATTATCTCCTATAATATCAATATTAGAATTATCTACTACAATATCAATGTTGAAATAATTGATACTTTTAAAAATATATTTACCCCCACCCCACACACACACACACAAACACACTCATAGATGGAAGAAGAATTCATTGTCATCTTATTTGGGTTAAATTGAAAAGAAAAATCAAGACATAGAGGATTAAAAAAAAAAAAACCAAACCTGCTGTCGTCAAGTTGTTTCCAACTCATAGTGATCTTATACAGGACAGGGTAGTAATGCCCCATAGGGTTTCCAAGGGGCACCTGGTGGATTTGAACTGCTGACTTTTTGGTTAGCAGTTGTAACTTAACCACTATGCCAACAGGGTTTCCACATAGAGGATAGGTGGTATAAAAAAAAGCACTCAGAAAATTTGAATTCTAGTCTTGGCCATACTTACTATGTGGCTGACGGAGTCCCTGGGTGGTGCACAAGATTAACATACCTCTGCTACCAGCTGAAAGGTTGGTGGTTTGCGTCCACCTAGAGGCACCTCAAAAGAGGGGCCTGGCAATCTACTTCTGAAAAATCAGCCATTAAAAATCCTGTGGAGCAGAGTTCTACTCTGACACACACAGGTTTATTATGATTTGGAGTCAACTCACAGCAACTGTTCTTTTTTGTTTTTGTTGTTGTTGTTTTTATGTGACTGAACAAGTCATAGTCCCCCTCTTTGAACTTCAATTTCCACATTTGCAAAGGAGGAGAGATTGTCATATATTAGAGCTCAATAATCTCACCCATATCTAAAGTTTCATCTCTCTATATAGACAATTGCCTATCAATAGATTATTATTTTGTCCACAAAAATATAATTTTTACAATTTTTTTTAATGTCAGAAATGTGGGATGCTTCTGTCCATTATGAAAACAAGTCCTACTGTTTGCTCACCAGCCACACATGGAGATGGCGCTGTATGTAGAACATTCTGTAGTTCAAGTTCAAGTGGCCTGTTACAACCTATATACATCTATTTTGGGAGGGAAATTGGAAGTGACTCATATATATTCTTCAGGTTCTGTCAGCCACTCCTTACAGACACAGAGGCCTTTTTGCTATAACCTAGGGCCCAGCTATGTGATCCCCACTCTCAAAGTTTATCAGGGAGTTAAATTCATCCCATGAACATTCCTTCTCTTCACTCCTTTCCCACATGTTGCTCTGTCTCCAGCTCTCCACCCCTGTGCTGTGGTTTCCAGTTTCTTGGTGGTCCAACAGGTGAGGAAAAGTGCTTGTGGCCAAGCTCACCAGGCTGACCCCAGGATCAATACCTACAAGATCTTTGTTGCTCTGCATAAGGTGACTCTGCTTTGTATAACGACTGTAAATTATTATGCTGAAAGAGTCTCTCATTTCTCCACTGTGAGTTCAACTTAAAACAATTGCTTTCTCTTGTCCTACCTTGGTTAGTGCCCAGGCCCAAAAAAGGAAATAAAACCCTGGCCTGAATGTCAATCATTCACACTTATTTTTTGTTAGAATACAAAAAATAATGAACTGGTCATATTTTATTTCTTTTGCCTATTCTTAGATGAACACAGAAACATTATAACAATTAAGATTTTAACACTGTAGTAGTCGGATTATGATCTTTTTCTTCTATCATAGCATTTAGGCAGAAATTGCTCTCTGTTGTTTTAATATATTGGTATTCTGAGTTCAATAACAAAATGTACTCGCTAGTTTCTGCAGCCTAGTGGTTATCAAGTTCACCTAACAATAACAAAATACTTTGTATTCTGAAAGCGTTTTTCCACCAAAAACTCCAAGTACAAATAGAACAATATTGAGAGCAAAACCTTAGGGCACGTTTAAACGTGAAGTGTTATTTAATAGCACGTCTAAAGTTCAGTGTTAACATATTTTGCTTCCTTCTTCTATGAGAAAAAGTGGGAGAGAAACAGGCAGATAAACACTATTTTATTTTTAAAGGACACAACCAAGTGGGAAGTAAGAGACAGAACTTTATTTTAGAAGCAATTCCCATTATTTTCTTCATTATTTTCCAGTGGTAAATTTTTCAATCAGAAAATTTCATCTGGACTGGATGTGTGCATAGTTCATGTGCATAGAAAAAAGAATATACTAGTATTAACAGTTCTGACCTGTAAAACATCAGTTCCTTACTTTAAATTACCATGTTTTGTCATATCTTAGGAAAAACCCACTGCTGTAATGATTTGTTTTCTTTCCCTTTTTTATTTTTCCTTTCTGGTTTTCTTTTGTTTTTGTTTTTTAGGCATATTCTGTATTGTTAAAACAAATATCTTATTAAGCCAATAGTAGAAATTGATGGAAGTTTATATAATAAATGATTTGCAAACTAGGGCAACATTTCAACTAGAGTCAAAAATGTTCTGAAGATGAGAGAACCTTGAAAAACTCTTATACCAAATCTTATCAGCATTGCCATGGAGAAAAGGAACTGAACAGAACTGATAAACAAATCTGGGGTCAGGAAGGATTTTCATATAACATGGTCTTGAAAAACAATTAAAAGAATTTACTGATTTACCCTAGACATAGCTCCCAGTCTGATGCTTGGAATCTGTTTCCCTGAAACTGACTGAATTATTCAAAAGAGTGCAATGCCTAAGGCAAAACGGTTTTACTAGTTTATCTAGATTATTGCTTAACTCAGTGGT
>NW_004443948.1:3309353-3310850 GCF_000243295.1 Trichechus manatus latirostris | reverse complement strand
GACTAGCTCAGTGATGTCATTAGTCCACTCCTGAGGTAGAATTTGAACCCAAACATTCTCACCTCGAATTTAATGATTTCCATTACCTCCAGATGCTTCCACATTATGAGTTTTGCCGTTGTTTCATGGTGAACCCGTAAACAATAGAAGAAAACCTGCCTTGTCCTGGGCCATCCTCATGATGAGTTAAGGATCAAACCATTGTGATCTGTAGCATTTTTATAGGCTGATTTTCCAGAAGTAGATCTCCAGGTCTTTCCTCCCAGTCTGTTTTAGTCTGGAAGCTCTGCTGAAACCTGTTCATCATCATAGCAATACGCAAGCCTCCACTGAGTGACTGGGCATGAGGTACATTAGCAGAGAATTGAACCCTGATCTCCCGCATATTTCTTAGGATTCAACAATCAATATTATTATTCACCTACTACATGGATAATGATTACAAAATATTCATTATAAATAGAACACAGTGTAAATCCGAGTTTTTGTTATTGTGATAAGGCACCACGGAGTATCTCCTGCTCCTTAGATCTCAGTAGAGTATCACTATTCCAGAGAATGTGACCCTCTATTTCTTTCTATCAAGAGCCCTGGCTTATAAAGAAAATAAATTGTATCCATACACAGCAATTTATGTTATTGTTAGATGCCATCGAGTTGGCCCCCAACTCATGGTGACCCCATGTGATACAGAGTAGAACTGCTCCATAGGGTTTCTTGGCTATAATCTTTACAGAAGCAGGTTGCCAGGCCTCTTCTTCCAGGGAACTTCTGGGTGGGTGTGAACTGCCAACCTTTCCGTTTGCGGTTATCTGCAAACCACTTGTGCCTCCCTGGCTTCCTACAGCTATTTATAACTGATGCTAATTGTGTGGTTGTATTTTTGATAAACTAAAAATGCTTACTTACATTATAAAACTTATAAAATATTCCAGTGATTTTAAAGGCACTTACCTCAGTTTTATAATATGGTAAGTTAAGGAAAAGAAAAAGTAATGGGCAAAAGTGAGAAGATTAAATGGAAAAATGGAGAATGTGAGAGATTCCACAAAGAAAGAGAAGAAAAAGAAAATGAGAGAAGAAAAATAATCAGAGAGGTGAAAGGGAAAAGATCCACAGAGCATCTTTTGGATGAAACTATTTTTGAAGAGAGAAAGATGAATACTATTGCCAGAAAATCCATAATGCCCTTGAGGGACCCATACCAGGGCAGGTTTATATCAGAGCTTCCAATGGGTTCATTCCAGTTTGAACCCCTGCTGAGAATTTGCATTTCCACCCCTAGCTATACTGAGTCAGTATCTAAATTTTAACAAGATCCGCAGGTGATTCTTATGTGTAATAAATGTTGATAACCACTGCTGCACTAGTGGTTCTCAGAATTGGTCCCTAACCAGCATGTAAAAACTGCATGGAGGCAGTGCGTGACCTCCACTGACTTCATAAGGAGGAAGGAGAATCAAGATCAACAGTTCAGGGCTGATTCCTATGAGACAG
>NW_004443948.1:3306304-3308324 GCF_000243295.1 Trichechus manatus latirostris | reverse complement strand
CACTAAAGTGTGTAAGCCAGCCACTTCATGCCTTTATCTGCCCCTGTTTTAGCTATGTTTAAATTGCTCTTCCCTATCAAACCAGTACTCTGAGGAGACAAGCATGTTCTTTGGTCTTGAAGAATCTTCTGTTCTGGTTGAAACTTTGAGCATCTGCATCCACAAGCAAAGTCATCAAATTGCAGCAATCTACACCAACTCTCAGGGTCAAACATCTTTCTCCCCATTCAATCAGGTTTTGGTCCCCTCACCCCTAGTCATTCAAGCTAGGTCACAATGGGTAGCAGCCTTAGGCTTGAGAGTTCACACATGCCTCCCCAGTACTTCAGACAGCCCCTTCACACTCTCTCATCCCTAGCCCCCGTGGGCTGGGTCAACGGGTGCCAGTGGAACATGTCCAGACTCAGCCAGTCTCTTCATTATTACACTTCCCTCACTTCCACTCAGGAATGGACCCAGGTGGTCACCATAAGCGAGCCGACCAAGCTGTCCACTGGCTGGCTCCCTTTAATTTCCAGTGCTAGAAGGGGGTTACTTCTGATGGACACTGACTTTTCCCGCATCAATGCATCCAACAGCAAACAGTTTGCTCAAAATTCAAAAAGCAAAACAGTCACTTTTTTTTCTGTAAGTCCTTCCTTCAAATGTAAATCTTCTGTTCTCTCAGCAGTTTTGGGTGGTTTTGCATGCCTTTTCAAATGCAAATCTGGGTGGGGCTCAGGTTTTCAATCTAAGTCCCCACTCTATACACAGGGCTACTGCATTCAAACCCACAGCCTGCGTTTCCCTGGGGCAAATCCTAGTTCCCCGTTTAGCATATCCAATCCAGTATTGGCTGAAGATGGAATTACAAGTTCTCTGTTATCTATAATACCAGTATTCATGTTTATCATACTCTTAGGTCTGCTTTACAACACTAGGTAGGAGAATTATTCAATATCCATAGTACATTCAATTAAACACATAATCCTAAACATGTAACCCTTTTTAAGGCATTCCAGCTTTGTCTTCTCTTCTCCAGCTTGAACTATCTTCACATTCATATGTGTATGGCCTTGGGCCTCTGGCTGGGTGAAACCAGTAGACCCCGGCCCTGTATCAATGCTCTGCTTATCTGGTCTGGCTTTTGTCCCAGGCTTTTCTCCCCTCAGCTGCAGCATAAATTTTCTTTCAGCCATTACTGGTAACAACAACCAAAGCAATCATCTAAGAATCAAAAGCTTCTCTTCCCAAGCCCCTTCATTCTTTTACAAAGTTCAGTGCTTTCAAGAGTCTGGAGCTATTGCAAAGAGTCCTGCTTCTGACACCAACTGTGAAAACAGCGTGGGGGTGATGTTTGACCTCTGCCTCATAGGAATCAGCCTTGGGCTGTTGATCTTGATTTTCCTTTCCCCTTGTGAAGTTAGTGGAGTTCAGACATCGCCCCCACTCCATTTTTACACAGCAGCATTAGCATCACCTGGGAACTTGTTAGAAATGCAAATTCTCAGCAAGGGTTCAAAACAAACAAACTGGTTCAAAGCCCTGGTTTATAGACACAAGAGAAGCTACTGATCTTCTTGCCTTAATCCATCCAAAAATCCTGGTTTTCTTTTCAGGGTGCCCACCAAATTCTCCTGGCTCTGGACTATATTCCTCCAATTTCCAAGTCTAGAGAGCTTGCTTGAAAGTCCCTTGTTCTCCAACTGCTACTTTGGTTGCTGGGTAGAAACCCCAAGTTCTGCTCAGGGTGACTTGTTACAGCCAATAAACAAGAGGCCAAGGTGGGAGAAAAGAAATGTGCCTTTATTTTGTTGTGCAAGGAAAGAAGCAATCAGAGCTGCTTCCTCTACTGTTGCTGGAAGGTAGCTTGGGGAGGTGGGCTTTTACAGAGAGCAGACAAGAGCAGAATATTCAGGACTGACCTTCACCCAGGCACTCAGGGCTTGGGGATGATTATGCATTTTCTCTAGACAAGGGTTTGATTTTCCGGGATGGAGAAAAAGGTAGATTTTCCTTCATTAGCATGTTAAGTCTCCAC
>NW_004443948.1:3295087-3305247 GCF_000243295.1 Trichechus manatus latirostris | reverse complement strand
TAACACAGTGGTGTGTGTGTGTGCATGACTGAATGAGTGAGATTATTTGATAAATATCTGCCTCTCCTCTTAGATTATAAACTCCATGAAGGCAGAAATCAAATCTGATATCTTCATCATTGTGTTCTTTTTGTCTTGGGAACAATTCACATAATGATTATTGACTGACTGAATGAGTCAATTACATATTTCAAAACAAAAAAGTGCTATCACTTCCACTTAAAAAGGCAATAAAAAATTTAGAAGGACTTATTTTTAGAAGAGAAACAATTATAAAAACAAAATTCAATTAGCTTAAAGATTCATTTGTGTCATTCACTCTATGGATTAGGACAATCTTGATTACCTACTTGAAATTAATCTAAGATCTAGATCCTTTGTCTGCACTTAGAAATTGATTGTCTCAAATGTAAAACATAGCCCTTTCATGAGCATACACACTTCGTATGACATTGACTATAAATATCCTGTAATGTCACAGAAACCAGTTTTGATTAAAGGCAGGATCCTGCTTCCTAGTGATGAGGACCATGTGTAAAAGGAATCCTCTCAATTTCTAGCAGTAGGAAAATGCAATTTGCATTTTATTCTGTAAATTTCTGTTGCTCCCTCAGATTGTGCCCACAGTTTCCCTAGGCGTGTTTTATCTTGTTACTTGACATCAAAATCTATAGTGTGTGTGAGTTTATTTTTATTTTTTGGTTGGCAGTGAGGTTGTGATGGATACTAGAGAAGTGAAGTGTTAAGCCTCATATGTGGATGTCTGCAGTAAAATAAATTAAAGTTTCATAATGCATGTGATATTAGAAACTGGTTAGTCAGATTTCAATCTATAGGCCACAAGAAAACATACATAACATGTATTTGATGTGGTTATTGAGCATACAACTTCAGCACTCCACGTCTTTGGTGAACTGAACATTTGTTGGCTTAAGCCGTATGGCACTACTCTGCAATGACATAATTTATTTTCTGTTGGTAGCCTATTTGTCATGGTCAAAGAGACTCAGAAACCTTATAGCAACAAGTAAAATCATAAAAATAGAATCTATATACATATACATTAAAAATATGACAGTCTAATTATATTATGTTTAAATATTATCATAAACATGTAAATTCAAATACTGTTATGGATATTGAATACTAATGAAATAAACTTTCTTACATTAAAAAATATCACTTTATATTTTGATTTATCCTTGGAACAGGATATGATCATTAAACTTATAATGTTTTCCGAATATTGTTCCTGTATTTAAATAATTACCAGAAAAGGTGTGAAAGATGCCTAGTATTTAAGGGATCAGACCACTCTTGTCCTAAATATCTGGTTATAATATCTATCACAATGCAAGTAGCTTACCATTATATGAGGCTAAAAAAAGGGCAAGTTTATAAGTAATTCTAAAATCTGTCCATTCATCACAAAAAAGGGCCTCTAACCTGTTTTGATGTTGCACTCTCATGAACATATCACTGTTTTCAGTGGAAGTGGTTCCACAGACGTAGAGTACAGCAGTGACAACAGTGTGCTGACAACATAACCCCCAGGTTTGCATTTTATATTACTGGAACCAACACTAGTTTCCTCTTTTGGGATTTAATATTTTGTTTTTCATGCTGACACTTTAGGTTTTGCTGTAACTTTTGTTTTACATGCTGCATGAATGTAAACATAAGAGTCTTCATAAAAAAATAATAATAGTTAAGTGGAAGAGAAGATACTGGTCAGGGTAATCTACACATGAGATAATTTCATTCAGGTCTTTGTGTATCCCCCCTTGAATAACCACAAGATAACAGGAGAATGCATTGCCTGATTGTGGTTGATGTTCATTCTTTTTTTTTTTTTTTTGAAATCTCTGAGTTTTCATCATATGCCTTTGGGTATAAAGCCTGAAGTAAGTTAAAAATGTCTAAAATGATGCACAAGAACATGTTTCCAATCCAAATTCTAGTCAATAAGTGCACAGACATCTGGCTGCATGCGTCGGTCTATGCTATGTTGGGAAGGCGAGAGCATCTCAAAGGAAATACAACAACATTCTTTGTCTTGCAGCCACTGGAAACTCCAGCCATCTATTTCCTCAGCAAACTGAGAAACTGCAGTGAAGACAGGGATACAAATCCAAGTCATCAGCAGCTTCCTGAAAACTGTGCCAAAGACAACAACATCTGATTACGTACTTATTAGACACTGGAAAATCCACTTTTCTTTGATGTTTACATATGATGTGTGCTTATTAAGTTTTTGCCCTCATAGACCAAACTTTACTTGGACATCATAATAATGATATATGAGAGAGCATCTTATAATCCATCCTTTTGCCATACAGAAAAGAGCAAAAACTTCTAAGAATTGATGATTCAGGTACTTTCAAATCTGAAATAACAATAGGAAAAGAAGTAACAGTTTGAAGTCAGTGAATAAAACCATGCCGCTACAATTCTTGGGAACAACAAGGGGGCTATAAGCTGAAAAGTGCCAATCCAAAACCTAGGACTACTACTTGGCAATATGATCATGTACATGAATTGACCCTTGTTTCACAGGAATAAAGACAATTCATTGTAAAATCACTAGTGACTACAAAGAGTTATCCCTGTTATGTCAGGCACTGTGCTACAAACACAAATTACCAAAATGGTGAAGACAGACATGGTCCGTGACCTGAGGAATTTTACAGAATACAAGAGATAACGGAAAGTTACAGAGTACAGTGAGAGAGAATAACATGAGGCCTAACCCATTCTAACCCAGGTTCTTCCCTAACCCAGTCAGGGAAGGCTTTGCTCAAGAAATACTAGTCTAGCTAAGAGCTAAAGGATATGTAAGTATTAGCGTACTTTGATAAATGCGATTGGGAAGGCTGGAAAAATCACCCAGTGGAAACAGCGTGTGTAAACAGCTGAAGTGAAAAGGAACTTTCACTGTAGATGGACAATGTATTTCTTCTACTCTGAATGTAGCTGGCCTTGGGCAAGATCATGAAGGAATTTGTCAGTGAGCTTTTCTCAACATGTTTTGTACTCTTTTCCGCCCTTTCAGCATGTTTAAACCAATTGCTGTGGATTCAATTCCAACTCATGGCGACCCCATGTGTGTCAGAGTAGAACTGTGCTCCGTGGGGTTTACAGTGACTGATTTTTCAGAAGTAGATCTCCAGGACTTTTTTCCAAGTCTCTTCTGGATGAACATGAGCTGCCAACCTTTTGTTTAACAGCCTACTGCATTAACCATTTGTACCACCCAAGGACCAGCATGTTTACTGTTATGAATTTATTATGAGTAATTCCAGTTAAAGGAGGACTTTTGCAGGAAGGCATTACATAATCTACCTCTGACTAACTCGCTGATGGAGCTATGCCACGCACTGAGGACTTTTATTGAGGAGGTGGGAGGGTATATTTTTTAGACACTGGAACTTTACTGCAGTCTTAAGTACATAACAGTTAAACACTCAACTACTATCCAAAAGGTTGGCAGAAAGGTCGATAATCTGTTCTGAAAGATTACAGCCTTGAGACCTTAGGGAGTACAGTTCTACTCTGCACACATGGGGTCACCATGAGTTGGAATCTATTCCACAGCAACTGTAATTTTTTGTTTTTTGTTTTTTTTTTAACTCTTCTTCATGGGAGTTCCTGGGTGGTGCAAACAGTTAATGTGCTCGGCTACTAACCAAAAGTTTGGAAGTTCGAGTCCACCCAGAGGCAACTCAGCCATTGAAAACCCTATGGAGCACAGTTGTACTCTGATACAGATAGGGTCATCATGAGTCGGAGTCTACTCAATGGCAAGTGGTCACTCCACTTCATAATGGGAAATCCAGCAGGGATGAATTCGGGATGCAATATACAGGTTATCAGTTGTGGAACTGTTATGCAGGGGTGAAAGTCATGTTTGGCATTCAATGTGCACGTGTAGAAGTATTTTCCTTTTTGCCAGCATGTCACTACTGTGGAGGGTGTAGCTGGCAGGCTATGAGGGAAAGAGACTAATAGACCACAGGGATTCATATTTACCACTCTGCCTCATCTCAGTACATACTGCTTTGCTTTAAAATCAGATTGACTGCTTTTCAGTGCCTGCCTAATTCATTCTTATCAAAGCAAACACGGAGCTGAAATAAATCTTTCGAGAAAAGAATCCAGAAGACTTCTTTTTTTTTTTAAATCTCTGTGGCTATTGTTGTCGTTGTTAGCTGCCACTGAGTTTGCCCTGACTAATGGCGACCCCATGTGTTACGGAGTAGAACTGCTCCGTAGAGTTTTCTTGGCTGTAATTTTTATGGAAGCAGTTTGCTCGGCCTTTCTTCCACGGAGCAATCCGGTGGGCTTGAACTGCCAACCTATCTCTATGGTTAGGGAGCAGCTAATTGTTTAACAATGGCTATCAATTCAATGAACACGGTTTTCATGAAAATTGGAATAAAATAATCGATATTTTTAGCATAAACTATATGCATCTAATGGCACAGTGGTTAAGCACTCACCTGCTAATCAAAAGGTCGGCAGTTCAAATCCACCAGCCACTCCTTGGAAAACTATGGAGCGGTTCTACTCTGTCCTATAGGGTCACTATGAGTTGGAATCCACTCGACGGCAATGGGTTATATGCTAGGCTGTCTGCTATGCCCTGTGGAGAATAAAAAGATATATCAGACATGCCCCTATCCTCAAGAGGATTGAAACCTATTGGTGGAAATGATATACATGTATACTAACCAAATAATTAGTAATAGAAAATGACAGGTGATTACGAGCTACATTAATCAATGGTCTAGGAAATGAGCACACTGGGTAAATATTGAATATTAAGCATAAGGTATAAATATAATTCTATCCAGCGCATGGTTTTTAAATTTATATTTCAATTAATTTTTAAATAATCATGTAGCCTCTTCAAAAATGTTTTCAATATGCATCTTAGAGCATGAATAATATTTTAAACTTAAGATGCTGCTATTTCAGGGTTCTATAATGTGACAAGGAGAAGCCCTGGTAGTGCAATGGTTAAGCACTGGGTTGCTATCCGGAAGGTAGGAGGTTTGAAGCCACCAGCCACTCCATGGCAGGAAGATGTGGCAGTCTGCTTCTATAAAGATTTCAGTCTTGGAAACCCTATGGGGCAGTTCTACTGTGTGGGTTCTACTAATGGTTGCTATGAGTTGGAATCGACTTGGTGACACAAGTTTGTTTTTTTTTAATAATGTAACAAGTAAACATTAACATTTCCAAAAGTTCAAGTGCACTTATAAAACATTGATTAAATACTGTGTCTGGAGTTCCTAGTAACAGATATTTGAAATATTATTTAAAAAAAAAAAAAGAGTCCAATGGCATGCTGCAAAGAAGGGATGAGAGAAGCTAAATGTAGCCTATACCATACATTAAGAGAAGTAGAAAAAGACTGAGATAATGCTAGCAGCAACCTTTCTGATGATAAATACCGAAAAAAGCTAATTAAATTCTGTGAAAATAGGAATTAGAGCAAACAAATGAATATGGAGTTAATAATTATGTTGCTGGGGAAAAAAACGGAGCACTAAACTATTAATTCAGTTTTTGAACAATGATGGAAATTGAAACAAAGAAGAGATCATTAGAAAAAAAGTATGAAATAAAATTATAATTAATGATCATTTAAACATTTAAACTAAGGGTTAAAGGGATTTAAGCAAAAGAGATATTTAAGAATGCAAAACAAAAACAGAAAAAAAACTTCTGATAATACCAAAATTACATTCAGAAAAGCTCTAAAGTAATAATAATAAGTATTATGCTAACCTCTGAACATTTTTTTTCAATTTCAATACTTAAAAAAAAAAATAACAAATAGATCGAGATTCTCTACAAAAACATAGGGATTGCATATTGATTTAGTCCTGTATATCCATCCCTAGAGTATGATTTTCTTGAAAGCAAGGGTCTTTTCTTATTCATTATTTGCATCTTTACCTCTCATAATAACTGAGGCATAATTGAAACTAAGTATTTGTTAGTATTATGGATAATGTTAGAAGCAGAGATGGTGGCAAGTTATCCTCTCTGAAATCAACATTTTGGGTTATGTAGATCCAAGTTTCTTTGACTGATATCCTTTTAAAGTCAATTTATCCTTTTTCCATGTTCCGCTTATTAACCTGTTCCATGAATTTGCATTTCCGTTTTAGTTGGTTACCTTAGCTCTCAAAGATAACTTCATTCTCCTGTTTAGGGATTGGATTTATTCTTCTTAGAGATTTGTTTGTTCCTTTCATTAGTCTCTTTCATAAAGATCCCTTATCATTCATTCATTGACAAGCATATGGCACGCCTTCTCCACTCTAATTCTTCTTATTTGTCCTTCTCTGGTTTTACTTTACCACCTGGGTAAAATAGTTAATATACAGACGTTTTAATAAAACGTAGGGCATTAATTACCTTTTGTTCCCAATATCCTTCTTGATAATTTGCAAACTCAACATATTCCATGAATTAAAAAGTGAAAGGTGAATCTGGTTTTAAAAATTAGATAATAAAAAATTATGGGAATATAAAAAAGAAAGAACTAGTAAAGCTTTAAAGTCCCTGGGTGGTATAAGTAGTTAATATGCTTGACTGCAAACTGAAAGGTTGGCAACTGAAGTCCACCCAGAGGCACTTCAGAAGAAAGGCTTGGTAATCTACTTCCCAAAAGTCAACCATTGAAAACCTTATGGAGCACAGTTCTGTTCCAACACACATGGGGTACCGTGAGTCGGAGTCAACTCAGTGGCAATTGGTAAGGAAACTTCATGAGAGAAGTGACTATGAAAAGGAACTTTTAATGACAGAAGTTGTGTGCATAGTGTTGAAGTATTAGTTTTGTAAAATGAAAATGATAATACCTAAACCCATAGACTTGTATTGAGGATTAAACAAGATATCTGCACACATAAGGTCACCATGAGTCAAAATCTCCTCAATGGCAAATGACAACAATAACAACTACTCTGTGGAGTTCTTAGCTCACTGCCTGTGCCTCGATAAAAAAACTGGCCAGCTAAGCTGATACATAAAACTAACCATCACAAGAACTAACTGGTAAATATGGCATTGTGGAATAAGAGAAAGGAAAAGCAAAATTCATTAAGCACATTTTTTTTGTACTGGCTTTTGATGACCATTTTTCAAAAAGCACAATTGTAAATGGTTATGTGAAATTTATACAATGATTTTCACCACTCATCCGTCAACGTATCATACTGCGGTGGTTTGTGTATTGCCATGATGCTAGAAGCTATGCCACTGGTATTTCAAATACCAGTAGGTTCATCCTTGGTGGACAGTATTCAGCAGAACTTCTAGACTGAGAAAGACTAGGAAGAAAGGCCTTGTGATCTACTCCCTAAAATAAGCCAGTGAAAACATTATGGAACGTAACAGAACATTGTTCGATATAGTGCTGAAAGATGAGCCCCCTAGGTTGGAATGCACTCAAAATACACAGTGGCCTCAACAATGGACTTGAGCATATCAGCAATCATAAGGATGGCACAGGCCAGACAACGTTACATTCTGTTGTACATAGGGTCACCATAGTTGGAGCCAACTCAACGGCAACTAACAACAACGATATAATAAATCAACCTAATCTTAGAAGAGGCATTTGCCTACTCATTGACTCAGTTGGTGACTAAGTGAATGAATGAGTAAATGCCTAACTGTAAAATGTCTTTACAGAATCAGGCTAGCCAGTCATGGGCCATATGAAAATATTTGGGCTTTTCTTCTGAGGTAGTCAGATTCAGGAGTTCTGATACTTTCTACCTACTCCCTGCAAAAAATTTTTTTTAAATGAAGCTAACAAAGCATATGATCCAGGGCCCTGTGTTTGCACCAACCCCTTGGGAGAGACCCTAACAATGTATTTCCATGGTCAAATGCTTTTGTAACATTTTTGGAAATAAATTATATCCTTTTTTCTTAAGTAGGATCCTTAAAATTCTGTAAATTTCACATCTTTCAAATTCTATAAGCTCTTGAAATGATACCTGTCTCCTTGACACTTACATTCAGACTCCATATCAAGAGTCATGGGTTTGGAGCTCCCTGGTTTAGCTTCAGGGAAATGGATGAGCAGGACCAAACTGGGTTAAGCTAAGTTATGTCCCCATTAAACAGCTGATGGGCTCACTCATGAGTGACAGAGAGCTAAAAAAAAAAAATGTCACTTTTTGAAAAACTGCCCCAGAGACAGACGGTGGACTCTCTGTGACACCATTAAAAGTTGTTTCACACAGAGACCACGTATGTTTTCCTTTAGTCATTTAGCCATTGATGTTGTTAACTTCACTTTTGGTAAATAGGAAGTATATGTCAGAAAAGTCAAAATCAGGATAGAGAAGAGGGATTAGGGAAGAGGGAGGAGGAATAAGAAAAAGTAAGGAAATGATTTTGGGTAAGATTTTTAAACAGGGAGAAAGAAATTCTGGTATGAAAATAAAATTTATCTTAAGAAAATCATAATGGAGTTTTAAATTGTGATTGCCAGGTTTTTTAAAATATATTACCTTTCTGAACACCTCAACAACAAAAAGATAAACAACCCAATCCTAAGATGAGCAAAGGACATGAACAGGCACTTCACTAAAGAAGACATCCAGGTGGCTAACAAATACAAACATATGAACAGATGCTCTCTGTGATTAACCATTAGAGAGATGCATATCAAAACTACAATGAGATACCATCTTACCCCAGCAAAACAGCAGAAAACAAAAAATGCTGGCAGGGATGTGGAGAGACTGGAACTCTTATGCACTGCTGGTGGAATCTGAATGCACAAGTAAGTTGCATGAGGAAGTGGCCCAAATGCCCATAGTCTCCACTCCTGTCACACTACCTGCCCTCTACCAGTCTGTACCTATGGCTTCATGGGGAGTTTCTTATGATCAGTAGACTGAGGAAGAAACAGACTTCTTGGAATGGGCCAAAGAATTGAAGATATTTGTGTCTCATATGAATGCTCACCATATGGTGAACTTGGCAGAAGAGAATTTTAACTATCAAGTGGATAAGATGACATGTTCTGTGGAAACCAGTCATTTTCTTTTCCTAGCCACTCTTGTCATTGCCCAATGGGATCATGAACAAAGTGGCCATGGTGGAAGGGATGGAGGTTGTGGATGGACTCAAAAACATGTATTTCCATTCACCAAGGCTGAGTTGGCTACAGCCACTGCTGAGTGCCCAGTCTGCCAGCAATAGAGACCAATACTGAGCCCTCGATATGGCACCATTCCTTAAGGTGATCAAACAGCAACCTGGTGGCAGGTTAATTGTGTTGGACTGCTTCCATCATGGAAAAGGCTGTGTTTCATACTTACTAGGATAGACACTTACTCTGGATACAGAATTGCCTTCCCTTCATGCAGTACCTCTGCCAAAATTATCATCCATGAACTCAAAGATCACCTTATACGCCATCACGCTATCCCACATGGCATTGTTTCAGATCAAGGCACTCACTTCACAGCAAATGAAGTATGACAATAGGCCCATGCTCATGGAATTCACTGGTCTTACCATGTTCCCCATCATCCTGAAGCAGATAGCTTGATAGAACAATAGAATGGCCTCCTAAAGACACAATTACAGTGCCAATTAGATGGCAACATTTTGTAGAGTTAGGGCAATGTTCTCCAAGGGGTTGTATATGCTCTAAACTAACATCCAATATATGGTGCTGTTTCTCCTATAGCCAATATTCATGGTTCCAGGAATCAAGGGGTGGAAATGAGGGTGGCACCACACACTATTATTACCCTAGTGACACACTTGCAAACTTTTTGCTTCCTGTCCCTGAGACCCTAAGCTCTGTGGGTTTAGAGGTCTTAGTTCCAAATGGAGGAATGCTCCCACCTGGAGACACAACAGGGATTACATTGAACTGGAAGTTAAGAATGCCACCTGGGGAGTTCTGGCAAAATGGCTCTCTAGGCAGAAGCACCACGCCATCCTCTACAGCAAAGATCCGAAAAACTAAGCCGAACAGAGAATACAATAATCCTGAAACCCTATAACATCAAATGAAGAGATAAAGAACTCAGCCAAGCACCAAATGGAGTGAGAAAACTGACAGAGAATGGAGAGCAAGGAGAGATTCATGCAGAGGTCCCCTACCAGCTAAC
>NW_004443948.1:3292904-3294012 GCF_000243295.1 Trichechus manatus latirostris | reverse complement strand
ACTTCCCCAGACCTCATAGCTGCACCGGTGGGATCCTTGGGAACTTTGCGGTTCTTTAACCTTTCTGATTTTTATTTATTCATTCTTTACTTTTCTTCCTCTTCCCCTTTCTGTTTTTCTCCATTTCATAGTCTCTCATCTCTCCACTCCAATGGCAGGCTCCCCTAACATTCTTTTTTGTTTGTATGTTTTTGGCTCCTGTTCCTCTCTCCTCTCTCCCATATCCATCTTAGTTCCACACAAAACAATCTCCCCGCTACATCCTGCCTACCTGCACCATGCGCTTGACATCACACCACCAAGCAGCACAGGCACGGCCTACTTGAACCTCCCCTACACTGATTACCGACCGGCTCTGGTGGCTGTAGTAAGTGCCACAAACAACCCGTCCCAGTAACTCCACTTCAGCTAGACCTGCCCTGCCGTACCATATCTGAGTGACTGATCCTGCCAATTGGAGAAGGAGGCAAAAATTATTCTGCCCACAGACGAGCAAACAACAAAGAACACATAGTCCACCTGCTCAGACATAGTCAAATTTAAAAAAAAAAGGGACAAAACAAACAAATCTACAATCAATAAACGAGAAAAATAACTACTGAATGCCCCAAAAACAGCAGACAATATCAAAAGATTTACAAAAACTGGACAGGATGGTTCCAGTAGGCGTCCAAAATAAAACACCACATGACTCTCTTCTGTAAGAAAATGCACTAGAACTACCTGATACGGAATTCAAATCTCTAATACTTGGAATTCTCCAAGAACTGAGGCAAAAAGCTGACAAACATGAGGAAAAAATAGACAAATTCATGGAAAATACAGACAAAAAATTCGAAGAATTTTGGAAGAAGGGGAAGGAACAAAATGCCAAAATAAATTCACAACTAGAAATTATACAAAAACAACAATTAGAAATCCACAAGATAAACAACATGATTTCAGAAATGGATGATGTCATAGAAGGGCTGAGAAGCAGATTTGAAACTGTGGAAGACAGGATCAGTGGAATTGAAGACAAACACTTGGATATCACTCTGTTTCAGGAAAACTCAGAAAAAAGAACAAAGAAAAATGAAGAGACCCTGGGAGTTATGTGGGACACAAT
>NW_004443948.1:3277435-3292804 GCF_000243295.1 Trichechus manatus latirostris | reverse complement strand
ATCTTAAGTGAGAATAACAGCACAATTGGAAGAGTATAGTCAATGTCACTGAACTGTGTATGTAGAAATTTTTGAAACGGTGTATCTTTGGCTATGTGTATTTTCACCAAAAAAAAAAAGGTTGAGAAGTTAGAGGGTTAATATGTTGTGAGGTTGTTAACCAATGTCATAAAACAACATATGTAATACTGTTTCATGAGAAACTATTTGTTCTGTTAGCCTTCACCTGAAGTAGAATAAAATATAAAAAAAGAAAAAGAAAAAAAAAAAAGAATGCCACCTGGCCACTTTGGGCTCCTCATGCCTTTGGATCAACAGGCATAGAAGGGAGTTACCATACTGACTAGTGTGACTGAACCTGACTACCAAGGGGAAATTGGATTGATGTTGCATAATGGTGGTAAAAAAGAGTATGTCTGGAATACAAGAAATCCCTTAATGAGTCTTTATTACTACCTTCCCTGTGATTAAAGTCAATGGAAAACTACAGCAATCCAATTCCGACATGACTACTAATGTCCAGATCCTTCAGGAATGAAGGTTTGGGTCACCCCACCAGGCAAAGAACCATGACCAGCGGAGGTACTTGCTGAGGGTAAAGGGAATATGGAATGGGTGGTGGAAGAAGGTAGTTCTAAATACCAGTTATGACCACGTGATGAGTTGCAGAAATGAGGACTGTAATTATTATATTTCTTCCTTGTATGTGTGCATCAAATATTTTTCTTTTATTCACTTATAAAATATAAGATGTAAATGGGGCTAGTGCGTTTTCAGTTGTAGGTATGTTAGTTGTATTATGTCAGGTGCAAATAGAACTGTATAATTGTCTTTAGAGATTGTGTGCAGTTTAAGGATATGTGTACAGGTCCCAAATTGATAAGGGGTGGGCTGTGATTGTTAAGATTGTGTGCCAACTTGGCTGGGCGATGATTCTCAGTGGTTTGGCAGTTATGTAATGATATAACTTGGCAGTTATATAATGATGTAGTCATCCTCTGTGATGTGTGATGTGATCAGCCAATCAGTCATAAGGGGTGTTTCCTCAGGGGTGTGGCCTGCATTCAGTATATATATGGACATTCTGGCAAAGCTCACTTGCTTGCTCTGGATCCTGCATTCAGCTTGTCATCATCTGACCTCTAGATCTTGGGACTTGGGTCAGCGGACTGCCATATTGCCTGCCGATCTTGGAAATCATCAGCCTCCACAGCCTGTGAGCCAGCAGCCTGCTGTCTTAACTGCCTATCTTGGATACATCAGCCTCTGCAGTCCGTGATTGTGGCCTGCTATCAGACCTGCTGATTTTGGGTTCACCAGCCCCTGCAGCTATATGAGTCAGGAGAAGCTTCCAGCCTGATGCCTGGCTCACAGACTTGGGACTTGCCAACCTCTACAGCCGTGTAAGCCATTTCCTTGAGATAAATCTCTCTCTCTCTCTGTCCGTCTCTGTCTCTCTTTCTCTGTCTCTCCCTCTCTCTCTGTCTTTGTCTCTCTCTTTCCCTCTCTCTGTCTTTCTCCCTCTCTCTCTGTATATATATAAATATATATATATATACACGCTTTGCTGGTTTTGCTTCACTAGAGAACCCAGCCGAAAACAACCACTGTTATAAAAAGCTGAAAATACGTTTACACACAGAAAGAAACATCCTTTGATGGTTACCATGGATGGGAGGGGAAAGAGGGAGAATCACTAAATAAATAGTAGACGTGTTAATTCTGGTAAAGGGAAAGACAATACACGATATGGGGAAAGTCAGCACAAAGTCACCAAGGGAAAGGAAGAAACTGAGAGGTATGCAAGAATAAAGGGCAACTACAATAAATAGTATAACATATACAATCTTGCAACAACAGTAATAACAAATAATAATTTGTGAGTGAATACATTGGTAGATATGCTAAATAGATGTGAGGGGTCATACAAGAGCACACCCATGTGCGTAAATAGGTATGGTTGTGGATATTTCTACATACATATTTGTATGCATTGCATGTATATTCATATATATAATAGAGCACTTGGGGTTGCAGTTATGAAGGCTAAGGACCATAGTCTTGGGGGAAACCTAGGTCAATTGGCATAACATAGTTCATAAAGATAATGTTTTACATCCTAGGTTGGTGAGTAGCGTCTGGGGTCTTAAAAGCTCATGAGCAGTCATCTAAGATACAACTATTTGTCTCTTCCTATCTGGAGCAAAGGAGAGTGAAGAAAACCAAAGACTCCATTAACCAATTAGGACTAATGGCCCACATGAAAAACAGCCTCCTCTAGCCTGAAACCAGAAGTACTAGACTGTGCCCAGCTACAACTACCCACAGTTCTGACCAGGAACACAATAGAAGGTTCCAGCTAGATGAGTGAAAACTGTAGAACAAAATTCAAATTTCTAAAAAAGACCAGACTTACTGGTTTGATAGAGACTGAAAGAACCCCTGAGACTATTGCCCTAAGACACCCTTCAAACTTGGAACTAAAGCCACTCGTGGAGGCCACCTTTCAACCAAATAATAGACTGGCCTATAAAATAAACAATAACACCCGAGAGGAATGTGTTCCACAGAACAATCAATTATTCAAGATCAAAGGGGCAACATTTGCCCAAAAGCAAAGATGATAAGGCAAGGAGGTGCAGGGAAACAGGAATAAGGGAAATGGGGAACACAGAGTGGAAATGAAGAGAGTGCTGATGCATTGCTAGGACTGCAACCAATGTCACAGAACAATCTGAGTGTGAATTATTGAATGGAAATCTAATTTGCTGTGTAAACTGTCACCTAAAGCACAGTCAAATGTTCAAAAAGACATTATCTTTCTGAAAAGTTTAAAGAATTAATTTAAAAACATGTAAGGAAGAGGTGAAGACTAAGAAATGAAAATATTCGCAACATAAGTGAAACAGAGTTAAAAAGATGAAAGGACAAAAGAAAAACTTTGAGCTTCCATTCTGATACTCACGTTCAATGCCCTTAAAGTCAAGCGAAGCCCTTAAAGTGTAGGGGAAAAAATCTCCATCTTATTTGATCTTCCTTTATTCACTTCAATAAGTTATACAAAGGTTGAAATGTGCTCTGTTTTTTAAAAAATGCCACCATTGTCCTCCTATCAGAAAACCATTATCTGCTGACGTAATATCTGAAGGTGATAATCTGTTGCCACAGTGATAAGCTAGCTCTTGTTACTCAATTTAGATATGGTGAGTATTAACTGCTTATAAAAATTTTTACTTAAATGACTTCAACCAAACACTCATCAGAACTTGATCTAATTAAGCCTAACTCCTGGACTTAATTACTAATACCATTTTAATAGAAAAACAAATCAAAATCTCAAAACAAAAACCCATGAAAAAATTCAACACACAGTAAAAACATTCTGTTATTAAAAAAAAAAAAAAACCCATTGCCATCGAGTCAATTCCAACTCATAGTGACCCTATAGGACAGAGTAGAACCACCCCATAGGGTTTCCAAGGAGCAGCTGGTGGATTCAAACTGATGACCTTTTGGTTAGCAGCCAAACACTTAACCACTGCACCACGAGGGCCCCAACGTAATAGGTAGACGTTTTATTGTGAATATGAATAGAAAAATAAAATCAAAATAAAATTCTAAAATGCTATTTATCCTCTCTGTTCCCTAGCCCCACTTCCACCCCAAATTTAGAAAAAACGCATTTGTTTTTCTGTTCTTTATCAATTCTCATAAAGAAATGAGATGACATGATTATCTGCAGTCTTCCTTAGATATTTAATAAAACGTCTTACAAAGCAATATTTTGGGAGGCGGGGCTAAGATGGCAGAGTAGTCAGACACTTCCCATGGTCCCTTTCATAACAAATACCTGAAAAAACAAGTGAATCGATCATATATGACAATCTAGGAGCCTTGAACATCAAAGGCAAAGTTGAGGAATCGGACTGAGTGGCAGGGGGAGGGAGAGATGGTTCAGAAGCAGCGAGGAGTTGCCAGATCTGACCTGGGGAGAGCCTGAGCCCTTTAGGCCTGATCAGCCCCCGGTGCGCGGTAAGGCAGGCAAGCAGTGGCACTCAGGAGGTGTTTTCCACAGCAGGAGAGACCCAGTGGCAGAAAGTCTACTAGGCCATCCATAATCAGTGAGAAGCAGCCCTTGATCAGCATAAGATAATTACTTGCATCTGGCCTACTGCGTGGATCAAAAACAGTCCCCCTTTGGGAAAAACCTCTCTCCCGTTTACCTCCCCGCTCCCTGCTCTGCACTGGGTCCGGGACCAGCTTCAGCAATTGCCGAGTCCCTTGGGCCAGAAGTAGGACCCGTCTTGCACCCTGAGCCATTCTCCCAGCCTTGGAGAGTGAACAAATAAACAAGGGAAAAAATAATCTGCCGGCCCCCCTAAGCCAGGAATTCAGGGGAGGCACAGCCTTTGCGTAGGCACAGGCATAAGGGATCCACGGACTTTGAGTGCCTTTTCCCACACATAGACTTGTGTGGGCCCACTTCAATAGCGTAGGCCCTCATTACCGCAGTACAACAGGGTATATACCCAAAGTCTACCTTCAACTGTTTCAGCTGGGAAGTGGCAGGTTCATGACTTTTGACATTGCTCTGCCCATTAAGCAGGGTCTTCATCCACCCACATCAGGGGCCTGAGGACTGGTGGCTCCAGCCACGCCACCTAGCCATCTGCAACAGGGGCCCATGAATAAGAGGTGCCCCCCAACCATTACGGCCAACGCATTGGGTGCTCATAGTCCGGCTGCAAAACCTACCCACCTACGCGCTCTAGGCAACAGTGACACGCTTTCCTCCTGGACACTCAGGGGCGACCGTTTGCCCCCTGCCTTGCTCAGCATGTGCCCCCTGCTGTAGCTGGATGCCTGTGCCTACACCAATCACCCATGCTGGTCTAGGACTGTAGGTGAGAGCCTGCACCACACACTTGTTGACTGACTACCTGGACACCTGAGCTGAATCCATATATGAGGAGTGGGTGGACTCCTGGGCTCATATACTTAGTGGCAGGTCTGGCCACCTGGTGGCAGGACGTTGGAGCTTCAGGGACACTGGTGAGTGGGCTAGTTCACACGAGCAGCCTATTTGGGCATATCAAAACAAAACAAAACAAAAAGCTAGGACACAGTAAGCAAACATAAAATAAATAAATATAATAACTTATTGATGGCTCAGAGACAACAGTCAACATCAAATCACATAAAGAGGCAGATCATGATGGCTTCAGTAAGCTCCCGAAATAAAGAATCCAGAAATTTTCCAGAGGAAGAAAATTTCTTGGAATCACCAGAGGCAGAATACAAAAGATTAATATACGGAACTCTTCAAGGTATCAGGAAGGAAATTAGGCAAAATGAATACCTAGCAATAGAGTTTAAGAAGATTAGAGAAGAGCACAGTGACAAATTTAACAGGCTGCAAGAATCCATAGAGAGACAACAATCAGAAATACAAAAGATTAACAATAAAATTTCAGAATTAGACAACTCAGTAGAAAGTCACAGGAGCAGAACTGAGGCAATGGAAGTCAGAATTACTGAGATTGAAGATCAAAGCAATATTTTGGAGTAAATCTGTTCTTCTTTGGATCTGAAGCATATGTTTCCCTAATGAATCATTGTAGGTTAAATCCAGTATTTAGCTTTTATACTTAAATGCCCATACTTCCCAACAGAATTTCCAAAAAGCGATAAAACAATTAAAAAACAAAACAAAAAAAGCTCCAAAGAGTCCCTTAGAATCTGATCTAATTTGATAGTCACTCAGAAACTGATCCCTATGGGTGGTATCTCTCCTTTAATAAACAGTAAATAGCCTTTTGGATTTATTGTTTTTGATTTTGTAAATTGAAAGGAAAGGCTGTCCTACTAAGTTACATAATTTAAATAACTACTTTTTCAATAGTAGGCTAATTATTATGTGTGATAAGTACACCAAATTCTCAAGCTAATACCTGATTTTAATGAGAAATTCTTTAATGATAGATTTGTTGTTTAAATCCCAGTTACAAATATTCACATGCAACAAGATGGATTATTATATGAAAACATTTTCTTACAATACGGAAATCAAAATTTTTTCTTTCAGTGGGTTGCAGCTTTCTTTGTTCTGTCAGGAATAACTGATAATCAAGATAGTGCCAGAAGAAGGGCTTGATTTTCAGGAAGTCGCACCTGTGAATTCAGCTGCTGCAGGTCAATGGTAGACACTCAGCTGCAATTGCAGAAGCTATAAAACTGTTGACAGCAGAACTCAATTTTTTCTTTTACTTTCTTTAAAATTTTTTTTTTATTGTACTTTAGGTGAAGGTTTACAGAACAAATAGTTTCTCATTAAACAGTCAGTACACAGACTGTTTTATGACATTAGTTAACAACCCCACAACATGTCAACACTCTCCCTTCTTGACTTTGAAGAACCTTTTTTTCTTTTTTTGGAGAAAATATACATAGCCAAACATACACCATTTCAAAAATTTCTACATGTAAAATTCAGTGACATTGATTACATTCTTCCTGTTGTGCTGCTATTCTCACTATCCTTTTCCAAATTATTCCATCACCCTTGTATTCAACTCACTGTCTCCTAGGCTTCCCATCAAACCTTTTGAGTTGCTGTTGTCAATTTGATCTCCCATAGATAATTCTTTTTTTTTTGTACTTTAGATGAATGTTTTCAGAATAAAATAGTTTATCATTAAAGAGTTAGTACACATATGACAGCAGAACTCAATTTTATTGCCCTCACATTCCAGCTCAAGCGCATCAGGAGTTAACCAGTTGCATCCCAGTCTGTAGCTACCAGATAAAGAGCCTTGATATTTTCACACTCCTTTTAATTTTTGCACTTATTTTTCCTTTGAATAATGATAGCTACCTTTTACTGAGTACTTATTATATACAAGGCAACATTTACCCATTACCATCGAGTCCATTCTGACTCATAGCAACCCTACATGGCCTAGTAGAACTGCCCCATAGGGTTTCCAAGGAGTGGCTGGTGGATTCCAGCTGCCGGATCTTTTGGTTAGCAGTCTGAGCTCTTAACTGGGGCACGACCAGGGCTCCAGGCCATCATACTAGATGTTTTATAGGGTATTTATCTTTCACAGGTAAAGAAACTGAAGCTCACAGGAGATAATCTGCCCAAATCCTCAAGCTCCTTACCCATCTACACAGTGAATTGAATTGGCCTGTTAGATTTGAAATCATATTATACTATAACCTTTTTCCTAAAAATATCATTCTCCAGACCAGCAGCAATATTGTCACTTGGGAGCTTGTAAGAAATGCAGACTCTCAGGCCCCACCCCAGAAACGGACCAAATCTTCATTTTAACAAGATCCTCAGTTGTTGTAGTTGGGTGCCCTCGAGTCTATTCCAACTCACAGTGGCTCTATAGGGCAGAGTAGAACTATCCCATAGGGTTTCCTAGGCTGTAATCTTTATGGGAATAGATTGCCAGGTCTTTCTCCAAGATCCTCAATACACACGCTAAATTCAAGAAGCACCGCACAACACTCTATTTCATTAAAAAAAAGTGACACGGATACTCTTTATTCACCACTGATTTAAAATCAGTGCCTTACTTGTAAATACTTAGAAAAATTTTAACACTCACATTATCAGACATAAGTAATATTCAAATTAAGAGAAAGTGCTTAAGAAAAATTAAGAGACAAGAAGTACGTTGGAGAGCACCGGTAGGAAGCAAGGGAGATCAGATTTTCAAGGCTTTTCCTAATTCAATGCCTTAATCTCAACAATATGGCGTTTCCAGCAGAAAGAATTACAGTTACTGTCATATGTTTTATTTAAAATTAATTAAATTTATTTATTATTTGTTTATCCATACATCCATTCAACAAATATGTACTGAATGTTTAGAAGAGTAGCTCTCAAATTTTACATAGCATCGGAATCGCTTGGAGGGCTTGTTAAAACAAAATTCCTGAGTTTCTTATTCAGTACCTTTCTAACACAAACCCGGTGATGTTGATGCTGCAAGTCCATGGTCTGCATTTTGAAAACATGGGCTTTGAAGATTCTAGGCACCATATTAGATATTTGGGAGATTATAATGATGAATTCGACACTATATCTTTCTCCTGGAAACCTATGCACTGATTAGGCAATTACAATTACCACACAAATGTGTGTAAGGTAGCAGTGATAATCAGAGGCATTACAAAACAAATACTACAGGTATTCAAAATCAGAATACATTACTTCTAATTGAAAGGCTGAAGTGGAATTTTGGGACGAGTGGGTGTTTGTGCTTATAACAAATTGTGGGTAGAATATGAATTAGAATAGAATTTTAAGAAAAAAGCATAGCTGGGCTAAAAAAATCATTGGGTATACACTAAAACAAACAAATGAAACCCAAACCCACTGCCATCGAGTTAATTCCAACTTAACAGTGACACTATAGGACACAGTAGAACCGCCCCTACAGTTTCCAAGGCTATAAATCTTTACAGACGCAGACTGCCACATCTTTCTTCCTCAGAGAGGCTGTTGGGTTCAGACTGCCAACCTTTTGGTTAGCAGAAGAGTGCTTTAACCACTGCGCAACCAGGGCTCCTGGGTATACACTAAGATACAGAAATATAAAACTATAAGATGGATAGAGAACAGCTGTTTGATTCAACAGACTTTTGAGAATGGAAAAATGGGAAATAAGATTGGAAAAATAGGTACAGGACAGTCCAGGGTGGCAGCTGGACTCAGGTTAGCACTCTACTACTGCCTAGCAAGGGACACAAGCTTACATAAAGTTCCAGCTGGGGCTTAGGCTTACTTGGTTTTCTTCCAAGTCCCTGGGCAGCTAGCTCCCAGACACTACTCGTTCAGGTTCAGATGTTTTCCTTTCTGTTGATAAGGCATTCCTCGGCCTTGGCCACTCCAGTCATGCCACTCCTGGCCTTGTACCTTAGCCCGAGTTCATCCCCAGCATGCTTCTGGGATGAGCAAAGCTGCTCCCACTAGGAGGGGATGCATATAGCTGAATAGCATTACCCTACACAGACAAATAGTGAAGGACAAAGCCAAGTCCACTGAACATTTATTATAAGAAATGGACTTCATATGGCCAGTTTGTAGACTACATAGTTTGCTGCCTTGGCATCTGTTAATTCCTTCTAAATGCTCTTTCACCTAGCTTCTGATACGGCCACTCCTTTCTTTGCACCCAGTCTCTGAACAGTGGTAGTCTCTCACTGGCCTCCTGGCCATGCCCCATATAGTTGATAAGAACCGGTTACTTTCTTGTAACCCAGTCATTCAGCTGCAGTAGCAATAGCTACTCCTTGTCCCTCCCAGTCATGTCCCATATGTCTCCCTTTTCCCACACTAGTACCCTAGAAATCTTTAAACTGACCAATGAGACTTCAGCATGTGCAGACCCGGAGACTCCACCCTGCTTGCCATATATAAGCCCTCCCCTACAGTTCTGGTTTGTTGTTGCCTTTACCTAGGTTCTAACCCCATGTGTGGCCCTGTGTCAAGGAATGCTGTGGTTTTCTCTCTGGAAGCTGTGAGTACACAATAAATTCTATTTGTTTTCTTGCCTTCCTGCATGAGCCTTTTTTCCTCAGGCTGTGCTTGACAGACCATCCAAGACACTCACAGACACCCCCATTGAGTCAAAATTAAAACAACGGGGTGCCAGTTAAGTGTTTTAACAGAGTAGAGACAAAATCAGTTCTGTGTTTTGGGAAGTTTAATCTAGAAACTAGTTTGCCTAAATTCCAACAGCAAACAAGTTCCAGTGGTGGGATTCTAAACACAGGCCTTCTGACGTCCCCAAATTTGTTCTTCCCATTCCTCTATTATGGGAAAAGGAAAAAGTCGTAGCTAAAAATATAGCAAATTCAAGGACAGGATAGATAGACGGACAGACAGACAGATAGATAAATAAAAGAAAGAGAGAAGAAGGAAGGGAGGAAAAAGATACATGAGATTATGTTTGTAAACTAAAGGAGAGAAAATGAAAAGGAAAATTTTAGGAGGGAAACGATGGCGTATAGCATTTAAAATAGAGAAGGAAGAAGACAGTGCACAAGTGTCTGGCTGAACTATGGAAAGGAAGGCAATTTATTCTCCTACATCAGTGGGAGGAAAGCAGAAGATTAGTGAAGATACAGATCATCTTTCTATTGTAAAAGATACAGATAGAAAAGGCACATAAAAACTTCTGATAAGGATGTTTATCTCAAAAGGTCTTCTTATTCTCAACAAAGTGCAACAGAAGGATATTTGGAAAGGGTAAAGAGGCAAGTATCAGATTAAAAGATTAAGGAAATTGGATAATTTAGAATAGAAATATTTCCATAGAAGTTGCCAACTGAGGCTCATTATACTCTAAAAAATGAGTTGTGTTCCTGTAATTCAGGTATTAGTTAAATTATCACCTGCTCAGAGAAGCAGTCCATCGTCTCTCTGGAAAATACCCACCACCTCATTTTCCTGATTCATATCACCCTATTTTATCCCACCCTGTATTTGAAACAATTTTATTTAATCATGTTTTCTGTCTTCCCACCATCACTAAGCATGAGATCCAGAAGAGTAGATACTGTGTCTGTCTTGTTCTCAGCACCTAGAACAATGCTTGGTACATGCTATGAGCCCAAAAAGTACTTGTTGAATGAATGTAAATTGTATGAGTCTGCCACACAATTCAGCAATCCTAGTTGAACATTCTCAAAAGTTGGAGGTTGGGATAACTCAGGATTGGAGAGTGGTATAGAGAGTATGATCAAAAGCAAAAAAAAAAAAAAAAAAAAGTGGGAGGGTATTCAAGGTACAAAAGAGTCATCATGGACACTTGATATGGGGCCAGATACAGTCAGAGAAGACATGCTAGACATTGTTGTTAGTTGCTGTTGAGTTGATTTTGACTCATAGCAACTGCATATATGCAGGAAAAAACTGCTCCTTAAGGTTTTCAAGGCTATGACCTTTTGGAAGCAGATTGCCAGGCCTGTCTTCTGAGATGCCTCTGGGTGGGTTCTAACTGCCAACCTTTCAGCTAGTACTCAAGTGCTTAACAGTTTGTGCCACCCAGGGACTCCATGCTAGCAATAGAACAATGGAAAAAGCATTAGTTAAGGGTATAGATATGGGAGTGGCATAGCTATGGTTCTTGAGCAGTGGTTCTCAACGTGTGGTCCTAGGCCAGCAAGATCAGCATCACTTGGGCATTTATTAAACATGCAAATTCTCAGCTCCACCTGAGAACTACTGAATCAGAACACTGGGGATCAAGGTATTTTAACAAGCCTTTTGGGTGATTCTGTTGCTAGTTAAAGTTTGGGAGTGGTGAGTATAGTACCCAATATCAAACTTACATTTAAAAAAGTATTGTACTTATATCATGAATAATATTCTATGCAAAACATTCATTTAACAAGTTCCCATTCTCTAGATGTACTCAGGACAAAACTAGATGACTCCTTGATGAGTTTGTTGAAGACAGAATTCATGTATCTATAAAGCAAGGCTTTATACAGGACTGTATGATTGCTTGAGCCCTTGTGGCACAGTGGTTAAAAGTTTGACTGTTAACCAAAAGGTTGGGAGTTTGAATCCACCAGTCACTCTTTGAAAACCCAATGGGGCAGTTCTACTCTCTCCTGTAGGGTTACTATGAGTTGGGATCAACTCAATGGCAATGGATTTGGCATGATTGCTAAGGCATCTCCAAATTTTGAAAGTTAATGATTCTGAAAGCTTTTACATTTAACCCACCATAGATAAATACTTAAAATGAAATTCCTTCAAATATGCTTTTTTTAATTCCAAAATAATTTATTTCTCTTCAAATTGCAGTTGTCCCCAATAGCTAAGAGCTCACGATTAAGGAGTTGAGCTAAACTGCTCTTATTCCATTTATATAAAGACAAGATCATCATAGATATTATTTTTAACTGTATGTTACCTGGTCCTTTGCAAGAAAAATTTGTGCAGTGGCTCTATTTTTTTTACTTAAAAACTTGTCAGAAAAGAAAAAAGGGAGAGAGATAACAACAACTGTAAGCTTCCATGAGAAAAGAAGAAATGGAGCTAAATAAACACAGAAATATCTACCTAATACCTGCAAATTAGAAACAAGTTTCCCAATTTTTAGGACCTCATCTAACTTGTATTGGGAGTTTGATTAGAATCGTATGCTTTACTGTCCAAAAATGTCTCTTCAAGATTCTTAACAGCTTTCCAAATAATCTACATCACCACATCAGACTGACTGGAAACAACATAAACAAGTGCCAAATTGCATTCCCTAATGAAGTCCCTGAGCAGAGAAAACCAGAGGGCAGCAACATGAAATTTAAATTGGTGGCCAGAGGCTGCCATGACTGAGGCAGACAACTAGGGAGATGGGAATCACAGGACGGACGTGTCAGATAGGGATAGAAACAGGGTGAGTGTTCTAATGAATGATCTAATGAGAGATAAACTAACACTGGTTCATGGACAAGAGGCCAACAATTTGACAGAAAAAGCTTCATTAGGTGTTAATGTTACACAGATTGCAGCCGCCTGCCGCAATAGCTAATTCTGAGACGGATGAGGTGAGCAGCAAGAGGTTTATTATATATCAATATATAGGAGACAGAAGGGAATAGATTCCTCCAAAAAAACCATTTCTCCCACTGGAGATTGGCTGAAGGCTTTTATAGGGACAGGATTATGGGTCTTAGAAGTTTGTGTTAGTTCCTCCTTGAGGTGGTCACATCCCAGATGAATTAATCTTTTCTTGGGGGTTATCTGGCAACATCCAGTTTTTCTTGTCCCGAGGTGGTTGCCTTGTTCAGTTTGTCATTCTTAGATCACGATCACTTGTTTTCCACCCTCCAAGGAGGAACATCGGTTAATCTTAAACCTTTTGTAGAGACTGGAACCAGAGGGAAAGACAAGATCATGAGACAATGCGGTGGGTAGCAATGGGGAGGAAATAACAGTGAGCCGGGCCTATGCAGCCTCTTCCATTAATAGTTGGAATAAATGGGCAATTCTATGAAGTTTCACTGTCAGATAATTTTAATCTGGTTGTTCTGTCAACTTTACTTGTGATCAGAATGACATGATCTAAATGACCATAGTTACAGTAGCTCAGATTTACCAAATTTAAAAATTCTATGTTATATGGGATGCCCTCTATCTGTATTTAAGGGAACAACTACTTCCTTGTATTGTGTTTGAGGATGGTAGCATTGACTTTCACAAGAAAGTGATTGGGTTCATCAGAAATGGTCCCATAAGCCTTAACTAGGATGTGTTCAAAGAGCTAAAATAATAAGGTCCTCCACTTATGCTGACCTCAGCTGAAAAGAGGGTAAAAAGTAAGATGCACTATTGTGTACTCTGGTGTCTGCTGGTTTAACACACATTTGTGGAAAGTTTAATAGGTAGTAATTAAGACCTTACTATTCTGCAAATGTATTATAGTAAAAACTCACATAAAGTATCTATGGTCCATAATTTGGGCAGGTTGAAAAACCGTGTATTCTAGATAAGCATTCCACTCTTTTTAAAAAGAAAACACTAAGCATGCAGTCACCAAACCATGAGATTTACAATGTACTTCATATATTCTTGTGTCTTTATACCCATTCACAATGGGATTTTTCAATAATTACTTTTAAATCTGTATATCTCTCTATAATAAAAATTATGCAATTATCTTTCCAATATAATTCTCTTTGAAAAACATTCACTCCTCCAAATTCATGCTTTCAAAGGACTGAAAGCATTTAAAATGGAAAGTGTTAAATGCCATAATTTTCTGTTTCAATTAGGAGATATTCTTCACATGTTGAAGTCATGCCTATTATGACCATTTTTAATGAGTACTATCAGTCTAGGACCTAGAGAGAAGAAAGATAGGGATGCTGAGTTTGTCTGGTGGATTTATGATGGCCACAGAGGTTGACGCTAATAGTTTAATAGTATGGCATGGTTAGTCATTTAAATGAACTAGAGGAGTATGAATTTGTTTGCCAGGTAAAACTAAGTGAAATTCTTTAGTGATACGATATATTGAGTAACATTTTTTCTACGTTTCCTCTTGCATTCTCTCTCTTTCAACTTTGAGTAAGGAACCATGTGATGTATGCTTATAACGTAGTGATCCCAAACCACACATGTGTGAAACATGTAATGTGTGAATTGAACATTAAAGCTAAGCTGTGAACAACTTGAAATTGACAAACATCTTCTAATGTTATAAGCAAATGCTTTGCTGTGATATGGTTGACATAACACTCAGTATCTATGTTAGACATTCTGAGTAAACCTCTGATTATGAACCTGTGATATAAGTTACCTCGATGCAATATGAACTGGATGTCTCTGAAAAACCCTTATCTTCAAAACTGGAAGGACTAACTCATATAAAAACCCTGGGCTTTTGGTCTCCCAACGAGAGCAAGGTAGAGGCAGAATAACTCTGTGTCAGTCAATTCTTTGACCTCTTCCAAAGACTTAAGGCCTGTTGGAGACTTTGCCCACAGCCACCAAACTCAGACTGTAATTACAAGGAACCCCTATTGAGGATGAGCCGCTGGTCAAGCCTTCCTCCTGAGACCACTCATTAAAGGTAAGCACATGAAGGCGGAAGATTTGGCCTTTAATTGTTGGACTAACTTTGCCCCACCCTGACTCTCCAGATCTAATAAATATCTTGGGATCTTACCTGTGTGTTTGTCATGATTACCTTGCAATAAACTAAATGAGCTTATGCATGAAAAACCTGAGCATCTATCTACTTATTTTAAAATAAAAATCTTCACAAGGCAAACTAGTACTTTTTGAACAGCATTTACTTTATCATTGATAAAATATGCTCAGAATAGAACAAAAATTCCAGAATCCAAACTACCCAAATAAATTGTTATGAACTTAGCTAATATCACTTATATTTTTCATCATTTTGTTTCTTTTTTAAATAATCGTTTTCTTATTCCAAAATTAATGTGAAAGTGGAAAAGTTAGGAGCAAAACATAACTAATAAGCAACCTGATATTCACATAAGGAAGCAAAGAAAATACTCATAATCCCATATATAGAGAAAACAATTGCTTACTAACCATCTCATAATTGGCAGGAAGAAATGTGTTTATTAGGTTGCAGACTGAATTGGCCAGCAAGTAATCCAGCTGGTTATTATAAATCAAACTTTGAATTACTGCACAGGTTGGAAATTTCTCTTATTATATACAGCATTAGACAACATCTACAAAATTCATCAAATTACCATGATGCTCAAAATTTTTTTTTTATTGTACTTTAGATGAAGGTTTACAGAACAAATAGTTTCTCATTAAACAGTACACATATTGTTTTATGACATTGGTTAACAACC
>NW_004443948.1:3255969-3276620 GCF_000243295.1 Trichechus manatus latirostris | reverse complement strand
CCCCACAGCCCTCCACCCAGCAATTCAGTCCCTCAGGGAGTTTGGATGTGTCTATGGAGCTTCCATGACCTTTTCTTGTACAAGTTGTGCTGGCTTCCCCAGTATTGTGTACGTCTTACCCTTCACAAATTTTTTTTTAAAAATATCAGTTAGATGTAGAGTTCATATTTTCTCATCTCATAACACATTTCTGTGTGAACATAGAAAGCATAGAACTGTGGATCTCAACATGTGGAAGGAATGATAATCTCCTATAAACCTTCATGGTTTCCGTGTAGGTACCAACCTGAAAAACATCGTGGTTGGTAAAGTAGAGGGTCAGAAAAACAAGGAAACTATCAGTGAGATGGATTGACATGATAACTGTAACAATGGATTCAAACATGCAACAATCATGAAGATAACACAGGACAGGGCAGCAATTCTTTCTGTTACGCATAAGGTCACCATGAGTCACAGCCAATTTGACAACAACTAACAATAACAACAAACAATCTTTTTAAAAATAAAGCTGCCCTGACCTTCTACAGGTCTTCTAAATCATAGATCTCTGGCAGTGAGGCCCTAGCATGTTTATTTTTAAAGTGCCACTTGTTGAATATTCTCCTTTCTACCAAACTATTATTTTCTGTTATTGGTCAGGGAGATCCAGGTAGATTAGTCACTAAAAATTACTTATTTCTAAATTGCTTTGTATTTTATAAAAATTAAAAGATTGACTATTTCAAGAGGAATATCACAGCAAATATGAATTTAACCTAAGCTGCTGTGTTACACACGGCAAACGTGGTAATAATGATGTCTTTTAGAGAGAAGCTTATCAACGATGCCGTGGCATTTGGCCCAGGCTAAAAAGGATATATGTAGGACAAAGAGAGAAGTCAAATTCTGGTACCTCCTGTCTTGTCTTGATTATGTGTTTGTTCTGATTCAGGCCCCTGAATTGACATAGTACATGGAGACTTCAAGAGGGGTTTCCCAGGGTGCCACCATTTTTATTTTTTGCCAGATAGGTTAATTTGTGTGGGAGGGAGAGGGAAGAAACAATAACTACTATGTGAAGAGAATTTCTAAATTCAAATATATGTTTAAAGTTCAAATACTGTCATGGACTGAATTGTGGGCCCCAAAAATATGTGTCAACTTGGCTAGGCCATGATTCCCAGTATTGTGTGATTGTCCACCATTTTGTCATCTGATGTGATTTTCCTATGTGTTGTAAATCCTACCCCTCTATGGTGTTAAGGAGGCAGGATTAGAGGTAATTACGTCAATGAGGCAAGACTCAATCTACAATATTAAGTTGTGTGTTATTTCAATCTCTTTTGAGATATAAAAGAGAGAATCTAGCAGAGAGACAGGGGAACCTCGTGCCACCAAAAAAAGCAGTGCCAGTAGCTGAGCACGTCGTTCGGACCCAGGGTTCCTGAGCTGAGAAGCTCCTAGACCCAGTGGAAGATTGATGACTAGGACCTTCCCCCACAGCCAACAGACAGAAAGCCTTCCCCTGAAGCTGGCACCTTGAATTTGGACTTCTAGCTTCCTACACTGTGAGAAAATAAATTTCTCTTTGTTAAAGCCATCCATTTGTGGTATTTCTGTTCTAGCAGCACTGGATAACTGAGGCAAATATCATGATAGCACAGATCAGCTTCTCAGAAAAAAATCTTGGCGGATTAGTTGCGAAATTTTGTCTACTATTTATTTTAGGTTTATTTTTGCTCTTCTTTTTCTAAGTTCTTAAGCTGGAAGCTTAGAACATTGACTTTAGATCTTTCTTATTCTCTAATGTAAGCATGTAAAACTCTATAGTGTCTCTCAATAGTGGTTTTGTTTTTTGGAGGGTTTTTTGTAAAATTCTTGCAAATATATGATTAGATTTCCTCTTAGGCAGCAAGTGTATTTTTATGTTATTGAAAATAGCATCTTTTAACATTTCATTCTAACCTTTTTTTCTTTCTCTCTTTTTTTTTTGCTGGGGAAACAACTTTCAATTAGATTACCTACCCCAAAACTAAATTCTTCTTACAATAATCCTAGGAGGAATCTTTTAATACAAATTTATAGGCAAATATGAAACTTAAGTAAAAGGAAAGATCTCCCACTCAATAGAAAAAAGCATATTTTGTAAATCCTGTAGAATGATACCTTATTAGGTAAATGCTTCCCTATTAAAAGAATTATTATCACTCGAGGAAAAAGCAACTCATGACTAATAACTATATTTCCCTCTAGCATAACTGGGACTTCCTCAACCTATTCCTATAGTTGATATCACATTTCTAATAGTAATCCAAATTTCAGTTCAAATATTACCACCCAGTAATGTAAGAATTTCAGCAATTTGAAAATGGCTCAATCCACATTTGCTCTCACAGCTCAATTCTACAAGTGACCAGAGGGCCTCTCACAATTAGTACACAGTCAAGCCAGTCCCTGCTAGGTGCTTTCGGTATTCTCCCAAGTTTTGCCACAGTTCTGCAAGGACAGCTGCTGCACACCAGATATCACTGGAGATACAGTGAAGACTGTTTTTGCACAGGCGGATGTTGTGGTGAACCCTAGAAGAATCCTTTTCTCATCTGTGTTTTCCACTCAGCTAAGAGGATCTCAAACTATGATGCTTCTGCATCAAAACTTTAGGGAGTTTTAGTTATAACTCCTCTGTACTTTACAGGACTCAGTCAGGGTTGGGTAGAAGACAAATCTAAATGAGAGAAACTACAATATTACAATAGTAATGGTGGCTGTGATGTTTAAGGTTATGTGTCGACATGGCTGGACCATGATTATCAGTGGTTTGGTATTTATGTGATGATGTAACCTTGCAGTTATGCAGTGATGTAATTTGGCAGTTATGTAACGATGTAGCCATCCTCCATTTTGTGATCGGATGTGGTCATCCTCCATTTTCACATAATACTGATTTTCACATAATGACCTGGTGTTTGGAACCTAGCTATGTTGATAACTGGGGAGTATATATAATATATATATATATAAAATATATATGTATTATATATGCATATACATAATATATGTATTATGTATATATATATGGTCATCATTAGTCAGAATCAACTCAACAGCAACTAACATCTATCTATATATACATATATATATATATAAAAGAGAGAGAGAGAGCCCTGGTGACGCAGTGATTAAGTGCTCAACTACTAATGAAAAGGTCAGCAGTTTGAACCTACCATGCTTCATGGGAGAAAAATGTGGCAGTCTTCTTCTGTAAAGATTCACAGCTTTGGAAACCCCATGGGGGCAGTTCTACTCTGCCCTATAGTGTTGCTATGAATCAGAATTGACTGAACAGCAATGGGTGTGTGTGTGTCTACATATATATGAGGCAAAGTATCTTATGAGACCAAACAAAGAAGAATTATAAAATAATAATAACAAAGAACTGACAGAGAAAGTTTTATTTATATCCAGAAGTTCATACAAGTAGAAAGGGAAACCTTTCCATTTAGGCAGAAATCTACATACCTACCCACACACATGCAGATAATACAGATGAGCTTACGAAAAGAGAGTCGTCACCTGTATGTCATAATCTGAGAGATACTGAGATGACATCTATCTCACAATAGTCTTCAAACTGATGGGAGAAGTTCCAGTATTCATTCATTTGTCCTAAGTTTTTCTAGTCCATGTTACATTGGGCATGAAATGATTTGTCAGAGCACCCTAAGCTACTGTGGCCAGGAAAGATATTTAAAAGAATTACAGATGAGAAGTGGTATTAGCCATATATCTGCTTGAATAAGGAATTGTTTTGCCCTGCAAAGCTAAGTGAGGAAGATCCTCTCCTACAAGATAGTAGCATACAGTTCTGCTCATACTCTTGATGTACATAAAAAGAGAAAATGTTGACTCTGTGCAATATCCAGCAGGCATTTTTCAGAGCAAATTGGAGGGAACAAATGTCCTCTGTATTTCTTCTGATAAAATTCTGGCATTTAAATTGAACTTTGAGTTTCTGGATTAAATGGCACATATAATGTCACTTTCTCCTGAAAATCCAATAAATCTACACTAAAGGGATTTTCAGGATAAGAAGTAACAGCCATGGCAGGAACAACTAAGGATACTACGAAAGGCAAAGAAGAAAACTGGTGATTGCCACAGCATATCCAAGAAAAACAAGCCTTAATTCAGCAAGTGAAAGAAGTTGAGAAATAATCTAGTTTACAGCACAGAATACTCAACAGGCATCTCTGGAACTAGAGAGGTGGGGAAGGAAAAAAAAAAGGAGGATTGAGTGAAATCTGTTTGAGAAGCATTTAAATAGCATTTAGATACCTATCTCATACTCCTGGGTAACAGCTTCCCATTCCCCACTACTTTTGATATAACAGAGTCTTTGTGGTAATTATGCTAGATACAGTTGAGAATCTGGGCAGTATACTGAAAACAGAGGAACTGGCCAACATATGCATTCTGAATGTTAAACTCTGAGGACTCCCAGATCCCTTCTGCCACTTAACTCTCCGAAATTTGATGATCAAACTATTGGCCTCCCTATAGGATATTGGAAAAAAAATTACCTAGGGAATCTGACAAGCCCAGGAAAAAAGACCTAAAAATAAAGACATAGAGAGTTCCCAACAAATTGCTCACCTAATTACCTTATAACAAGGTTTCTCAACAGTGACATTATTAATATTTTGGACTAGGTAATTCTTTGTTGTGAGAGGATGTCCTGTGTCTTACAGGATTTTTAGTGGTATTCCTGGCCTCTACCTACTAGATGCCAGTAGCAACATCCCAGGTTGTGACAATGGAAAACGTCTCCATGCATGGCCAAATGTCTCTGGGAGGCAAAAATCACTTCTATTTGAGAATTGCTTTTAAGTGTGATACTCCAAGTACTCTCACATGTTCCCCATTCCCCCCATATATCACCAGATATCTGAAGAAAATCTCTATCCTGGAAGATAGTGACCAAAACAAACAAAACAAAAAATAACTTGGAGGAAACACTATATGAGAAGAAAATTTCTAAATATATCATTAATGTTATTTAAGAGATCAGAGAAGTTACCACATCAATAAAACCAATCAAAGTTTTTAAAAAGGATTATTGAGAAAACAAAAATGAGTCTTGAAAAAAATAGATGGGTTGGAAGATAAAGGTAAAAAAAATCTAAAAAAAAAAAAGAATGCAAAAGCAAAGATACAGAAAATAGTGGAGAAAGGATAGTAAAATTAGAGGAACAGCCTTCAAGGCACGATCTATAAATAACAGGAGCACCCAAAAAAAGATAGAGAAAATGAGGAGAAAATTATCAAGTACATGTTCCAGATAATCTCAAAGAAAAATTCAAGAACAGTGCAACAAACAAGGTCATGAGCTTTCTGATTGAAAGGGCAACCTGAGTTTCCAAGGTAATGGATGAAAACAGGTCCAAGGCACATCACCACAAACCCTGAGAACACCAGTGCTACAACTGGTGCCAATGGGAAGATTGAATCATATAAAAATAAGGGGAATCAGACTGCCTTCCAATTCTCCTCAGGAACACAGGGAGCTAGAGTACAAGGGTAAATTTTCTTCAAATCTCTAAAGAATAATAATTTTCAACATTGAACTTTAAAATCACTTAAACTATGTATCAAGTGGGAGAGTGGATGAAATACATTTTCAAAAATTTTCTCACCACTAACCCACAAAAGTCAAATCTATCTTGCCTTCCAATGTTTACTGGTTTACCACTGTGCTGGTGTTCTACCATACTGCTGAGGAGACACAACTCTCACGATCAGACCAAAAATAAATAAATAAACAAAGTAAAATAACAACTCACCTAAGAGAATTAGAGAGAAAACTTTACAACTTTACAGAAAGAAGAGGTTAGTTAAAAAAAGAAAGAAAAAGATTCCAATTATTGTGGATATACTCAAATGCCACACTGGAAGCTTGAAGACATGAAATAATATCTACAGTCTATTGAAAGGAAAAGGGTTTCTTTCCAAAAAACTTAAGCACAACCAAGGTATTACTCATCTCTCAAGAAAAAAAAAATCTTTTTCATGTCAGGATTAGAAATTATTGACCTGTATACCTAATCCGAGTAAACTAATAGATGAAGTACTTCTACTACATAAAATTGGAATTATTTTTTTTTTACTAGGAGAGAAGAAATTAGACAAAAATATCATAATAAAAGAATCTTGGTGTGTATTGCTAAATTGAAAAAGATATAGATAATGTGATCAGGAATTTGTAATGTAAGATTTAAGTAAATGTGTCTAGCATTACTGCAATTCACTAATATCTAGTTCTCTCCTCCTTCTAGATACTCAGGAAAACTCTGCTTCCTCAACCTCTTGATCAGGTATGGCCACGTGACTTGTTTTGGAAACTGAGATATGTGATCAGAAGTGATTTGTGCCACTGTAATGGGGAAGAACTTAATTGCCATGCTCTGTTCTACAGTGTGCACCTCCTCTCCTTTAATGGGAAAATGAAAGCATGCGTTGATGTGGAGATACAGCATTTCACATGGAGGCTAGCTGCCCTGAAGAGTTACGTAGAAGTGCAGCATATTATTCTTGAGAAATAAATAAGCATTTGTTGTTTTAAGCCTCTGATACTTGTTATTACCGTATAACCTGGTTTTCTCTGACTGATAGAGCAACACTTCTTAAAACTGATGGACTGTAAAAAAAGAAAAGAAAAAAAAACAGCTACTAATTGCCTACAATTTAAAGTTTTAAACTCTCTCAGTCAGTGAAATTCTGGATAAGCAAAGGATAACAAATTTGGTATATTCATATAATAGAATACTACTCAGTAATAGAAATGAACTATTCATACAGTCTACAACATGTATGTATCTTAAAATAATTATGCTAATCTTCAACAAATGGTGCTGGAACAACTGAATTTCCACATGCAAAAGAACGATGTTGGACCCCTACCTTACATCATATATGAAAACTAACTCAAAATGAATCAATGACCTAAATATAAGAGCTAAAACCATCAAGTTTTTTAGAAGAAAAGCCAAAAGCTAGGGGTAAATCTTCAGGACTTTGTGTTTTACCATTGATTCTTAGATACAACACTAAAAACATGAGAAACAAAAGAAAACATAGAAAAATAGGACTTCAAAAATTATAAAACATCAAAAGACATTATCAAGAAAGTGAAAAAACAACCTACAGAATGGGAGAAAATATTTGCAAATCATGTACCTGATAAGAGTTTAATATCCAGAATATGTAAAGAACTTGTGCAACTCAATAACAGAAAGAAAAACAACTCAAAGAACTTGACTAGACATTTCTCCAAAGAGAATATACAAATGACAGTAAGCTCATGAAAAGATGCTCAACATCATTAGTCATTAAACCAAAAAAACCCAAACCCATTGCCTTCAAGTCGATTCCAACTCATAACGACCCTATAGGACAGAGTAGAACTGCTCCATAGGATTTCCAAGGAGCAGCTGGTGGATTCAAACTGTAGACTTTGGCTAGCAGCTGTAGCTCTTAACCACTGTGCCACATTAATCATTGCTGTTGTTGATGTCGTTGTTAGGTGCCATTGAGTCAGTTCCAACTGAAAGCAACCCTATGTACAAGAGAACTAAACGCTGCCCTGTCCTGCGCCATTCTCATAATCCTTGTTATGCTTGAGCCCATTGTTGCAGCCACTGTGTCAATCCATCTCACTGAGGGTCTTCCTCTTTTTCACTGACCCTCTACCATTAGTTATTAGGGAAATGCAAATAAAAACCACAATGAGACACCACTTCATATCCACTAGAATGACAAAAAACAAAACAGAAAATAACAAGTGTTGGTGAGATTATGGAGAAATGGAACCCTCATTCATTGCTGGTTGGAATGTAAAATGGTACAACCGCTGTTGAAGAGCTTTGTGTTTCCTCAAAAAATTTACATATAATTACCATATGACCCACCAATTCCACCAAAAAAACAAAAACAAAACTGAAAGTAGGGACTCAAATACATTCTTGTGCACCAATGTTCATAGCAGCATTATTCGCAATAGTCAAATCTATAAACAACCCAAGTGTCCATCGACAGATGAATGTATAAGAAAAATGTGGTATTTACATACAATAGAATGTTATTCCACTATAAAAAAAGAAACGAAGTTCTAATATATATTTTATTTTTAGAATTTTAGAAGTTAAATTGCTTGTCAATGAAAAAAAAATGTTTTAAAGAATATATTATGTTATAAATGTTGCTCATTGTGGAAGGGGGCAGCCTGCCACCTTTCCTTGTGACCCATGAATGAATCTTGTACTTAGGACGAGATGTGTCAGCCTGGCTTCTTGAAAGGAATGAGAATGTGGGCTGACTCCCTTTTCTGAGACATCTTAACCCCAGACACATTCAATAACACATAGTGGCCTATCAGCAAATCCCTCCCTTCTCACCCTGAGCACATGTCATTATTCCCAAGAACTACTTAGTGAAACGTGTGCGTAACATGGCATCTGGCCCCCAGTTCTATATCTGTTCCCAGTGTGGAGAGAATGGGGTCCTTCTTCTGCAGCATAAGAGCAGTGCATGAAAACCATCATACCTGTGTTAGCTGCTGCAGGAAGTGACCTACTAGCCATGGGGGACTGATGCCGACTATCGAAGCTGACCTTGCTCTTTATGTGAGTAAAGCATTGTTCCATCCAATGCCTGTGTGTAAGTTGTATCTTTATTAGTGACCTTAGACCTTTGCTCAATGCTCATAATTTTTATGGCACGTGTAATTTTTAAAATAAATGAACACTGTTATGCAGCTCTGAGCTACCACATATGTGTTGGCTGGTTCACCTACACCACATACTGCAGGTACCTTGGATCCTAAATAGCATGAGTGAGCAGGACTTGGAATAGGCTAACCCTATGCCCCTATTATTGCTCCCTTATGCTAGTTGGGGAGATTAGGGCAAAGAGAAAGGAACGATATTTTTGACTAATAATATTTTATTTACTTGAACGTTTATTCGACTGAACTGAACACAGAAATTCAATGAAACTTAGTAAAAATATAGTAAACATGTTTTGTGTTAGCCAAAAATTGTAAGAATTTATCTTTGAAATGAAGAAGAAGAAACCAGCTGATAATCAATGACCAAAATCTGCCTAAAGTCTCATTTCTTTGAAATTGTTCCCTTAACTATTTCTGTAGCAATAAAGTCTTGAAAAGTTTGCAGCCTTTCTCTTTGGTACATTTAATAATGAACTATTAAAGAAATAGAATTGCAAAACCAGCAGATCAATTTACTCATATTATTCATATTAGAAACAAATAAAATTAATATTCCCCCCAGTATTGCCCTTAAAACTGGGTAAGAGGGATGCTCAGTCTGGGTTCTAAGCTTTAAAGAGCCCAACATATCATAAACGTCATTGCAGTGCAATGTGTTCCTCTTTATATACAGCCTTTCTGGCCCTGGGTTTGTAGTTCTGCCGGGATGATTTGCTAGTCACAGTCTTGCAAAGGGATTGGACAGTTTACTATGCAAAATAAGTACATAAAACCCTTGCAAGGACTGGACAGCTTACTATGCATATAAGGTACATAAAACCCTTGTGAGGATTGGTTGATTACTAAGCAAATTAGGTGATGGTGGCCTACTGAGGGGATTGGTCAATTTGTGGTCTTGGTGGGAAGAGTAGGCTTATAAAAGGGTTAATCCTACAAAGGGATTAACCTCATTATTATCAAGAAGAAGAGCCAGGAGCAGAGCACATCCTTTGGACCTGGGTCTCTGTGCTGAGAACCTCCTAGACCCAGAAGACAGAGAGCTGTAACACAGGAGACAGTGCAAGATGGCATGTGAAGGTGGTAGCAGTACAAACGTAGAACCAAGAGATTGGCTGAGATGGCTGCGGTGGGCTTCCTCACCCATGAAACAAGGCAGCTGCAGTGGACTTGCTGACCTATGGAACAAGAGAGCATAGTGCCTTTGGGCAAGAGGCTTGTTGGCAGAGTGCTGTGCCTCCAGGCACTCATCCTCAGAGCTAAAGAGCTGAACACTTGCCTGAACAGGGCAGAGGTTGAGAGGAGGCTAACATGGCCTAGAGAAGGGCCTGCTAGCACAGCCAAGAGTGAGGATCGGTGGCGGAGGCCAGGCTGAGAACAAGGCCTATCTGCTGGCATGGCCAACAGAAAGCGGAGAGTTGTCCTGGTTGGAAGCTCTCCTGATTGATGAACTGTATCCTGTCTCCTGAGTTGTTCCTGTTACCTCCAAGTTTATCGTGATCCCAAGTTGTAACCTGTTACTTACCTAATAAAGCACATAATCATGAGTATGGTCTGTGTGTTCTGTGTGGCCATTGCAATGAATTATCAAACCCACCAGAGAAATAGAGAGTACCATGGGAGGGACAGCTGGTGTCAGAATTGGTTAAAAAAAAAAGATGTGGAGAGGAGGTATGTCTGACCTTCATCTCATAGGAATCAGCTCTGGGCTGACAATGGTGATTCTCATCACCTCTCCTCTCAGATTTAGAGGGTTTTTGATGCTAGTAGATTCCAGTCATTTATTAAAGAACACATGAGTTCTGACTCTCAACAGTCAGGACCTATAACTGTAAACTTCAGCTCTCACGACTAACACTTGTTTAAGGCCCAGGGAAATGCTTCTACAAATTTCTTGCCCCAGGTACTACAAAGAAAAAGATGATTGCATCTAAATGCCAAGGCAGTTTGTGGATCATAAGGCTGGTCCCTCAGACACTGACATTGCTTGAAAGTGAGAGGAGATGTAATGACAAAAAACTGCTTAGGTGAGAGAAAAGATACAACTAGTCAACTTCTTTCTATCAGCATGAATGCAATAAATTCTTGCACAGCAAAGTAATATTTATCATTAATGCATAGAATCCTGTTAGTCCATAAGGTGTCAAGGTGATTTTACTGTATTAAACATTTATTAGTCTTAAACTTGTACACATGTAGATCTAGATTTAACATGATATTGATATTTCACTTTGATATCATATGTGCATTGAACACTATAACTGCAAAAAGTTTTATTCTTTAGAAAATAATATTAGGATGTAATTAAAAGTTCAAAGACATTAAATTAAAATTTTAGCTTTATTAAAATAATTGAGTTGAATTTTAGAAATGTATAATTAATAATTTATATTTTATGTTTTAATTTCATAAAAAAACTTTTTGGAAAACAGGTGAATTTTTTATTTTTACTTTACTAGACTTTAGTGAAAATATATTTAATTTTTGAAACTTCAGAAACAATGCCATGCTGTTAGATGATTGAAAATGAGTTCAACATGAGTTTATGATAAAACAAATAAAAGCAGAGCTCTAAAAAAGCTGAAAAAAGAAGGACAAATCTTTAGAGAGGTAGTCTGTTCACATCTTTTAAAACTGAAAAAATGAAGAAGATAAGATTTTATTTGCACATGATCAACCTAACTTGAACAAACTGAACACTATGAATTTTTAAATTAATAAAGATTTAAATTCTTATCAAAATAATAAAAATGAGAAGAAAATGCATTTTATCAAATTCAGAATTGAATAGATCAGATGAAAAGCCCTCAATTTAATTTAATCTTTTGTGATTAGAAGAATATGAAACATGACTTGCATACAAAAACAGACATGTACAATTATTAGAAGTGAAAGAAGGCTAAATAAATTGAAAACCATAGTATCCAACAAGGACAAGACTATCACTTTGAAGTTATTTGAAGAATAAAATTATACGCCCATTGTTTATCAAGTGTTTATCAAGATTTCTAAATGACATCATTAAATTATTGTGTAATTAAAAAAGAAAAAAGCTATAAATAAAATAATTAAATATTACTTGATTTAACTAGATAGTATCAGGGACAAGAGTCCAGTTGATCAACTAACATTTATTATGTATACTGTTGAGCTACTAGGAGAAGAAAACAAGGAAATCAAAAATAACAATTATTTTACAGGTTTTACATTGTTGGATACTATTGAATTATAAAACCACAGATTTTGAATTGAGTGAAAAACTGAAGGCACAAAATTTGATATTAGACAATAATTTAAAAGTAGGACTGTGTAATCTATAAAAGTAAACTAATAATTATACCAGTCCTGAGGAGGTAGCGCCAACATGGCACTATAGACAGAAACACCACACCATCCTTCCACAGCAAAGACCCAAAAAACTATGTAAAACAGAGACAAATATCAATCCTGGAACCCTAAGTGTCAAATGAAGACATAAAGAACTCAACCAAGCACCAAATGGAATGAGAAACTGACAGAGACCAGAGACCTAGGAGAGTTACCAGTGGAGGTCTCCTATCAGCTAACGCAGCACGGATCCACCATCTTGGACTCCTGTCAGAGATCAGCAGACAGGGAGTATGGGAAAGCAGATTCACAAAGCTCCCAGCAGGAGACAGAGCACCTGGTAACCAGCAAGACGCTTTCCCACCACCCACCCTGCCTCCCCCTGCTCGACCTTCATGGCTTCCTGGCTGGCCAATCCTCAGCTACCTGGCAGGCCAATTCCCAGCTTCCCAGATGGCCCATTTGCTACTTCCCAGTGGGCTGATCCAGGGCTTCCCAGAGGGCTGATTCCTGGCTTCCTGGCAGGCCAATCTGTCGCTTCCCATCAGGCTGGACTGTGGCATGGGAGGCACCGGTTCTGTGACATGTGGATTTGCCCCACCCACACCAGCTGGCTTCTTCACTGCCATTTCATTTGTTGCTAGTGTTGCTTTTTTCAGCCTCTTTTGGTTTCTTCCCTGCCTCTCACCTCCTCCCCCTCTTATCTCTTGAACCCCTGACTCCATGTACCATTTTTACTTCTTCACAGGCTGTGAAGAGCCATTCAGCTGGGGTACTGCTTCCCTGGTCCACACGACCATTCTGGTGGGATGCCTGGGGGCTTTTTTTTTTTTTTTCTTTTTGTTTGTATGTTTTCTCTTTCTTTTTTCGTTTTTATTTTTCTTCATTTCTCGGTTTCTCATCTCTTTCTACTTACTTTCTTTTCCTGTCTCCTGAATACCTCGCACTTTTATCATCTCCACCCCTTCTAGCTGGGCTACATTGTTCACAGTAGCAAAAAGATGGAAACAACCTAGATGCCCATCAACAGATGAATGGATAAACAAACTATAGTACCTCCTCACAATGGAGTACTATGCAATGATAAAGAACAATGATGAATCTGTGAAGCATCTCATAACTTGGATGAATCTGGTGAGCATTATGCTAAGTGAAATAAGTCAATCACAAATGGACAAATATTGTATAGACCACTACTATAAAAACTCATGAAAAGGTTTACACACAAAAAGAAACAATCTCTGTTATGAGGGAGGGGAGGGGTGAGGTGGAAAAACACTAAATAGATAAGTGATAAATTTGGTAAAGGATAAGACAGTACACAATACTAGGGAAGCCAGTAAACTTGTTCAGGGTAAGGTTATGGAAACTCCATGGACAAATCCAAACTCCCTGAGAGACCAAATTACTGGGCTGAGGGCTGTGGGGACCATGGTCTCAGGGAACATTAAGCTCAATTGGCATAACATAGTTTATAAAGAAAATGTTCTACATTTTACTTTGGTGAGTAGCGAGTGGCTATGTAAGATACTCCATTGGTCTCACCCCTTCAGGAGCAAGGGAAAATGAAGAAAACTAAAGACACAAGGGAAAGATTAGTCCAAGGGACTAATAGACCACAAGTACCACAGCCTCCACCAGACTGAGTCCTGTACAACTAGATGGTGCCTGGCTACCACCACTGACTGCTCTGACAGGGATCACAACAGAGGGTCCCGGACAGAGCTGGAAAAAAATGTACAACAAAATTCTAACTCACAAAAAAAGACCAGACTTCCTGGCCTGACAGAGACTGGAGAAATGCTGAGAGTATGGTCCCCGGACACCCTTTTAGCTCAGTAATGAAGTCCCTCCAGAGGTTCACCTTTTAGCCAAAGATTAGATAGGCCCATAGGACAAAACGAGACAAAAGGGGCACACCAGCCCAGGGGCAAGGACTAGAAGGTAGAAGAGGACAGGAAAGCTGGTAGTAGGGAACCCAACTTCAAGAAGGGAGAGTACTGACATGTCATGGGGTTGTTAACCAATGTCATAAAACAATATATGTACTAACTGTTTAAAGAGAAGCTAGTTTGTTCTGTAAACTGTCATTTAAAGTACAATTAACATAATAATAATAATATGAGCCCTGGTGGCAAAGTGGTTAAGAGCTTAGGCTGTTAACCAAAAGGTCAGCAGTTCAGATCCACCAGCTGCTCCTTGTAAACCCTATGGGGCAGTTCTACTCCATCCTGTAAGTTCACTATGAGTCGGAATCAACTCAACATCAACAGTTAATAATAATATAATTCATACCTGCTCAGGGCAGGAAAGAGAAGTGAAACTTGAATAGTTATGGGAATTCAATGGCTCATGGTATAAGGGTGGAACTGAAGAATACAGGTAGGAGGTAAACAGAAGGATCAAATTCACTGAATAGACAGAGTCACTTGTTCATCTTCAAAACAATGAAAGAAGTTTGAAATGTTTCTACAGAAATTAGATGAAGTGCCTAAGAGTTGTTTTTTCTCCTTTTCCTTCCTAGCTTTCAATTTTATTTTTAAAAAGCTAGTCAGTAGTCTTCTTTATACTGACTGTCTAAATAAACCAAACTTTCCCCTGATATTGACCTAAAATGGAAGCTGAAGACTGAAGTTCTTGCATTCAATATGCAGTGAAGATGGAAAGCATTTATGATTTGAAAAATGGAAAACGGCATTAGGATATCTATTTCATTTGAACAACACCTAAATAAAAGCAAGCTTTTTATCCTACCTTCCTTAAAATTCCAATCAAACTAAGCATTCATAGTAGAGCATTCTTAGCAGAACTGCTTAGTAGAATTGCTCTGGTTTTTTTTTTTTGTTTGTTTTGTTTTGTTTATAATCAGCTTTAATAGCCACTTACCAAGGAGGTAAGTAGTCTTTGCTTTCTAATGAAAAAAAATTTTTTTAAGACATTTTTTAAAAAGTATGCAACAGAATGTATGGGTCTCTTGAAAATTGTCCTTTAAATATATATTATAATAACGATTATTAAATCGAAGTAACATTTTTGCTCTAATATTTAGCAGTCTGGTTTCTAATGGGGTTGTTCTAAGATATTTGCTGAAAACCTATTTTTGCCAGCTTTGGTTATATAGGTTGAATAGGTAATCCCTGCATTCAAAGAATTCACAGTCTCAAGAGACCCAGGAAAGAAATATTGCTAAACTGTAAGTGGCCCAATTACTAATTGTGTGGTCTTGGGTAAGTTATTTAACTATATTTGCTTCAGTTTCTTCACTTTAGCAATTTAAATTACCATGATCATATAATGATAGTTTTTTCATACAAAACATATTTTAAAATTACAATATGTCTTATACCATGAGATCCATAAATAATATATTTATAATTTCACAAGATTTTGAATTCAAAATTGAAGGTTAAGATGCCGTATAAAATGTTTTGTACGACACAAGTTGTTAAGAACTGACGAAGCATTCAAAAGCATAAAAATGGTGTTTCTTCCTTTGAAATAGACTCAATGTTTAGACGAGAGAAATCAGAAACAAATTAACCAAAATATCATAGACACAGCTTGAAATAGAAACACTAAAATTACTCTCCAAAGGATGTTTTTCATTGCATTTTTTCTCAAAATTATTTGATCAATGGAATATAATCAATTTATTAAACAAAGGTTAAAGTGGCTTCTGTGTGCCAGGCACTATGCTAAGCACTTTACATATTTTATCTGAATTAATCCTCAGAAACTTTATGAGAAGGAAATCATTATTTCAATGTTACAGTAAGGAAATGACACACAGAGAAGTTACATAGCTTGCTCAAAGCTGCAGAGTACCTGGCAGAGTAGATTCAGGCCTAAAATAGTCTGATGCCAGAATTTGTGAATTCTTAGCTACTCTATCCTATGGCTTTCACCAGCATAGACAGGTTTGGATCACACTCTCCTCTTCAAACTGGCTTCTGAATGAACAAGTTAATCATTCTTAGTTATGCTCTGAAAACTGGGTACGCTTTGTATTCTTCACCTATGGCCAATCTCCCTCTCCTATCTTCCCAATGTCTTTTTTTTTTTTTTCACTTTCATTGACTCAACAAACAATATTGGGATCTCACTATCTGCCACACATGCACCATGATTCTGCCAATCATTACAACTCAAAACCTTAAAACTTTTGACATTTTCTTTTCCATCCATTATCATCAGTTACATTCATTATTCCATGCTTTCTGACCACGGTCTGCTCAACTCTGTTCTCAGCTAATCCCAGTTTTAGCTCCTAACCTTGTGGGCTTCTTGTTTTTCTGTGTGTAACATATTTGAGTGCAGTGACCCCTTAGCCCACCCATCCCACCTATTCCCATTGTCTAGGGGGAAAGAATTTGTGGGAACAATAAAATGTCACCATATAAAATATGTTGAAGAAGATTATATACACACTGGCTTTAACAATAAGAGTAACACTGATTCATATTTGAACTGTCCAGAACCTAGGAATTATATATTCCTCTGTCCACTCAATTCTCTACTTGAATGTTTCATATACACCTCAAGATTAATGTCTTCCAAATTGAACTCCTTACCTTTTCTTCAAAAACTACTCATGAAGACTTCTGTTGTCTACTCTGGGATGTAGAGAGCTGGAAGAAGTAGTGCTCTCATATTTACAGTAAAAAAAATGCTGACTAACTTTACATTTATGACATTTTTTCAAACCTGTCAAAGAACTGAGGTCACAAAGTAACCAAATGGCCCAAAATCTAAGGAGGCAAACACACAGGCAGAGAAAGAAGAGACATGAGTACTGAATTACCTGGGGGGTAATTATCAAGTATTACTATACCTCTAAGGAGCCCTGATGGAGCAATCGTTAACCTCTCAGATGCTAATTGAAAGGTTGATGATTTGAACCCACCAGCAGCTCTGTGGTAGAAAAGATCTGGCAATCTGCTCCCATAAAGATTACAGCCTAGGAAACTGTATGAGGCAGTTCTGCTCTGTCCTATAGTGTCACTATGAGTCAGAATCGGCTTGACAGCACACACAACATCACACCTCTGCCAGCAGGGGTGGCAGATAAACCCTGATAAAATTTAGAGGCCTGGAACCATGTTGAATATTCATATCCTTCCTTCAGCAGTTAAGGAAAATCTGCTCTTTGCCCCCTCCATCTCCACCAAAAAAGTTCCAACACACCCTTTGACTCTTTGGGTATTAGAGACAGTGTGTGCCCCACTTGGGATTCCTACTTTGCCCCTTATATTGACTGACCTACAGATCAGCTTGCTTTGAGTGGGGCCCAAATCATAGGGTGTCTTAGTTATCTAGTGCTGCTATCACAGAAATACCACAAGTGGATGACTCTGACAAAGAGAAATTTATTCTCTCACAGTCTAGTAGACTAGAAGTCCAAAGTCAGGCCTTCATATCCAGGGGAAAGCTTTCTCTCTATATTGGCTCTGGAGGAAGGTCCTTGTCATCAATCTTCCCTTGGTTGAGTAGCTTCTCAGGCACAGGGACCCCGGGTCTAAAGAATGTGCTCTGCTCCTGGTGCTGCTTTCTTGGTGGTATGAGGTCCCTGCTCGCTTTTCTCTTTTATATCGCAAAAGAAACTGGCTTAAGACACGATCTAATCTTGTAGATCTCATCAATATAACTGCTGTTAATCCATCTCATTAACATTCTAGTGATAGGATTTACAACACATAGGAAAATCACATCAGATGACAAAATGGTGGGCAATCACACAATGCTGGGAATCATGGCATAGTCAAGTTGACAGATGTTTTGCAGGGACACTTCAATCTATGACAAAGGGCTTCATTAGAAATGGCCCAGCAGACTGTAATGTGCTCTCTATCTTTGGCTCTCTCAATCCTAATGCCCCTCTGAGCTACAAATTTCTGTGACTAATAATTTTGCCTATTGAAGTCTCCCCTTGGAGATGCCCCTTGGAGTTTTGGAATTATTGTCTCCATGACACAGCTACTAAATATGACACTTTTGAAATACAACCACTCTTACCTTGTTATTGGGCTTTGCTCAAAACTGGACACTTTACCCAGAGAAGCCTTGTAATTCTCTGATCTGACATCCCCATTTTAGGATGGGCCAACTCATAGTCCATGACTAGCAGGAAAGGACAGGCACAACAGGCCTCACTTGTCAGGTGGAAATGGCTTATTCAAATGGAGCCATCCTGGCCCCAGCTGCATTTTGCTTTACAATGAGAAAGCAACAACTGTCCTTGTAGGGGACATTTTATCCCCCACTTCACTGCCTGAAGCAAAGCTGCCTTTTCAGTGAGTCCTCAGTTTACTGAGATTCCCCAAATTGCCTGGGATTGGTTTACTGCTGGCCCAACTGAACTGAACCCTGAGGGGGTGAACTAGGCTGCTACAGGTGTTCAGTCTCTGCACTAAACTGAAAATGGCCTCAGTAGTTCCACACAGTGGGCGGATTTCAAAGCAATTTTCTTAATTCTGGCAAATCCTCCCTTTGATGAACCTTGTTATATTCTCACTGACTCTTGAGCTGTTGCAAAAGGCCTAGAGGTTGTCAGTCACATGGAAAACTATAGCCTGTCAGGTTAAAGACAGCTTTTCTTAGGACCACAGAGTGTGAAAACAAATCAAAGAGGCTAATCAAACTATCTGGGTCACCATGTAGATGGCCATAATAAAGATCCATTCTCTGATGAGACTGACTGGAATCACACTGCACAACCCAGATTGCCACAATCACTACATGGATGTGTCACCATATGGGATATGGCAACTCATCCACCATCATAGACTGGGCACAAAGGAAAGGACTCCATGTTTCTGATGCCAGACTTATGACTCTTGCCAAAAGTTGGCCTGTTGTCTCAAGGTGGGCAGGACCAAATTGTAACTGTATGGGGACATGCCCCTGCCCATTCCTTGCAGATTGATTTCTTCAGACATCTTACCCTCTCTCAGAGCTATTAATGGTGACTCACTGCTGTGAGCACATTTTTAGGTTATGGAATTGAGTCTGGTCATATCATTGTGGTTCTTGACACTAACCTGTATTATCTGTTTAGGTTTCTGAACTTTCTGCAGTCTGACAGTAGTGCTCCACTTACCACAAAAACACTCAGAAAAGTGTTGATAACCTGGGTATTTGATGGACTTTCTATGTTGCCTGCCATCCCCAGACATCGAGTATTACTGAGCATCAGGAAGATCTCCTCAAAAATCAGCTCAAAAGATTTCTTACTTTATCTCCCTCACCTCCTCCTGGTCCACACACTGGAGGAAGGCAGTTTGGTCTTTAAGGGAGTATCTACTGATCAGGATGAAAGAGGTGGAGGCTCATGTTGAACTATATTGAAAATTTGGGATTCTGACTTGAACTAAATGACCATTGCTGTGCTATAAATTTCTAAGTCAAAAAGGGTCTTTTTGAATATTATGGGAGATGACTAAAATATCCTTAAAAAAGCATTAAAATTTATTTTTTTAAAGACTTGGAAGTGTTGTCTTTTAAAAATGTATTAACTATAGTTTTTCCTTTTTAAACAGAGTATTCAGAATACATTTCACCATTTATTGATAAATCAGGACTACCATTGTGGTCACTAAATATTACAATGGGCTGTAATACCGAACAGTTTTTAAAAAGTTCATGCTTCATGATTTTAGATTTAAAGCTGCCTAAATGTAGCAACACCATTCCAAATTCTAAGAAACGTGAACTCTCTCATTTTTAAAAATGCCATTGGAAAATTAGTTGGTCAAATTTTATCGTTCTTTTTCAACTGAAAATAATCAAGGCAGGGAATGTGTTTATCCAGGAGAAATACTCTATTTAAATATATCTTCTCTAAGCTTTCCTACATTATTAAATTTACTAGTAGAAACAATTCAGATTCCACATCATTATTAAACACTACATTTAGTATTGTTAAGTATATACAGAAAACAAGGGGATTCTTGTGACGGGGCTCCAAGATATCAGCGTGACATGAGACTCTGAAAGGTGTTAGGTCCCTGTCAGTGAAGTCAATGTGCTCTGAGCACTATTCCAGCTCACTGCCAGCTCAGACTTCATGCATAGATTTTCACAAATTGATTCCTTCAAGCACAAAGTGTGTTCTGGCAATTCTTTTCAGACACACAGCCAAGAAATGAAATTAATGTCTAGGGGCTGTGTTGGAGCTTTTGAAAAAAAAAAACGATGGATATTGTATGCTACATCATTTGAGCCCATTATCTCATTACTCACTATTCAGATTCATTCAGAAGCAGATAATCATGTTTCTTAAAACAAAATATCTGATTGCCATGAGCGTGACAATTGAGAAACTACCAAGGAGGGCAAAACCTTTTGCAGATCGCCATGACCTAAACTCTGCCATAACTCCTATTTCAGCCTGGCCTGTTGTGGCACAGTGGTTAAGAGCTTGCCTGCTAACCAAAAGGTCGGCAGTTCCCATCCACCACCACTCCTTGGAAACCCTATGGTGCAGTTCTACTCTGTCCTATAGGGTTGCCATGAGTCGGAATCAACTTGATGGCAATGGGTTTGGTTTTTATATATATTTGTTTAT
>NW_004443948.1:3245634-3255407 GCF_000243295.1 Trichechus manatus latirostris | reverse complement strand
TAGATATATATTTATATGTATTTGTTTATAGATATGAATTTATATATTTGTTTATAGATATATATGTTTGTAGATATATATTTATATGTATTTGTTTATAGATATGTATTTATATATTTGTTTATAGATATGTGTTTATATATTTGTTTATAGATATGTATTGATATATTTGTTTATAGATATGTATTTATATATATTTGTTTATAGATATGTATTTTTATATATTTGTTTATAGATACGTGTTTATATATTTGTTTATAGATATGTATTTATATATTTGTTTATAGATATGTATTTATATATATTTGTTTATAGATACGTATTTATATATATTTGTTTATAGATATATATTTATATATATATTTGTTGACAGCAGTGAGCCTTCGAAATGCTAAAGGAAAATGGATGTGTTTGATGAAGAGGAGTGCCAAGGGTTTGAATGATGTTCCCTACATGGCAGTTGTCCCCCCGCCTCAACAAAAGACTCGTTTGTTTTGTTTTTATTGTTGCAAATATAAGTAAATATAGTAAATATAAGTATACACGTACAGACATATATATAACATTTGCCGTATCTACATTTTTACATGTACAATTCAATGACGCTAATGACATCAATCATGTTGTGCAACCAAAGACTTGCTTTTAAGTAGAAAATTTTGAAGTTGAAAAAGGTAACCAATATTATATTATTAAGCATGTGAGGCAAGACAGATGCTTATTAATGTTTTCTATTTATGCAGTGTCTTTTTTAAGAGCTCAAGGCCCTGTGTTGCTCACGTTTCCTCAGAGCCAATTAGGTAGAGCCACTGAAGAAATTATCTATTTTAGTAGTCTATTTAGTCCTCTTTTTGGAGAAATATAACTGTGCCTTCCCAGCTACCTGCCTGTATAAAATAGAACTATTTCTTCCTCTAAGGCAAGGTGGTGAAATTATTTACCCACTCTTTCATGGTATCTATAGAGTACTTGATCTATTTCCAGAAATCAATATATTTTATTGTCATTTAATGAAAAGTGTCAACCAAACAGATCAAAACAGGCATTTAACCAAGAACATTAAAAAAAAATCTTGATCGACTTTTTGTCTTCTTTGTTTTTATGTGTTAACACTCTCTGAAGGACACTGGGGTGTAACTATATGTATGCTGTGTTGGTGGTGGTAGTTTTGTTTGTTTTAGTAGAAACAGCATTATCAGTAAGTTGCAGGGGATCAGTAAGGATTTGAGTACTTGGTGAAGTGCTCTAGACTTCTAATTTGGTATTTCTAGAATTCTCAAGTATCTTGGAAAATAGATATATTACTTTCTCTAGGAGAATGTTTAAAGTGTTATTCTCAGCATAAATAGTACAAGGGTTTCATTGCATCAAGGAAGTTACTAATATGACATTTCCTATGTTTCTTTCCTTTAAGTGCTAACCACTACTCCACAGTCCTGGCTACTTTCCCCACTTGTGACTCCCAAAACTTTTCTGAAACCTCCCCTTTCATAATTTACTTTCTCTGAATAAACACTGCTATCTTTGCTATCTATCCCTTCTTAGAGCTTTGTTTGTCAAGTACAAACATGAGAGGCATTTCAAAGAAAGATTCAACAGAATGAAATGACTTATTTGATACTGGGGGCAAGGGAGATGATAGCATTTATATAACTTGAATCTGAAGATTATGATTCCTGGCAGAAATCGTAGCAGGATTTTCATATACTCTGACAAGTGGGAAGGGAGAATCATCTACTGCCCAGTTCCTGCACTGAAAAGTTTGCTGTTAGCTTGGGTTCCAGGATATTTACTGAAGTTTCTGCTGCTTTGCCTAGGCACTCAAGAATCAGAGTGTGAGAAATGTAAACTTCCCTAACTATCCATTTAGACTGTCCATCTACTTTAGAGTGGTTTTCCTCTTTATTTGCTAAAGTCCTTGAAATCTTTTCCCTCTGTGTTCCTCACTTGAAAGCAGATCTCTTCCTCCAGATCTTGGACATACTCTTGAAACTGGGAACTTGAAGGCTTTTTTGCTGAGAAATATGTTCTCCTTTGAAATATACTTGTGCCCTAAATTGTTGGAGGGAAAGGCATCCCTTGTCTGTGACTCTAATGAGCCCAATCTGCTGCAAGACATTGTACTAAGTACCTGATATCCCTGGGCAACTCAGCAAACTTCCCTGACTCCAAAGGCTTAAAATTTAGATATGTGAAAAAATAAATGTCATACAATATAATAAGTGCGTAGTAAAAGGGAGGGGAGAGGAAGTCCGGAAAGAGTTGACAAATTCTACCTACAGATGGAGGCATCATAAATGACTTTATAAAGCTGATGCCTTTACTTACTTTTGAACAAGGAATATGAGTTTGTATTTCAGGCAGAGAGTGCAGGTGAGTACAGGTACAGACACAGGAAACAGACTGGTGTGCTCAGGTAATGGCAAGTACATCTGTACTGTATTTGTAAAATGATAGTGCAGACAAATATTCTATATGAGACAAGAGTGCAGAGACAGGCAGGCTTTATTTTACAGAAGACCTATGACATTTCCAGGCACGTTGTGATTGCCTGCCCCTCGCCCACCCGATCCCACTCCCTTTATGTGGCAGCCATGTAGTTTGCATGGGATTACTCCATTCCAAGCCCAAGTTAAGGGGTGGACCCTAATTGTCCACAAACATCAGAGTAATCCCACTCCTTTTGACACAGTGGTTGGCTCAGTGAGAGACACTAACGAAGGCCTAAACAAATCAATGCACTACAGTTCCCTGGCCGCAAGGATTTGTTTGAGGAAGGTGAAGCTAAGGACTTTTCTTCTATGGTTGTGGGAATTGACTGGAGCTGCTCATTATGAAAAAGGAAGTGCTTTGTCCCATTTTCAGCTAAAAGAAATCAGTTTAAGGATGAAGATAATGGAGTGCGAAGGAGAGTCAAAAGCAAAGCAGGAAAATAATGCATGAGGCCCACTTTGTGTTCTAGTGAGCCAATTTACTATATATACACAGCTTGGTTTGAATTTGCTGATGCACCACCCCAGAGATGCCACTGCAGTGTTTTAGTTTAAGTTGCAGTATTACCAGTTTTATGCTTTAGAAAGGCCATTCAGGCCACAGGTGTAGAAAGGATTTGAGAAGCACAAGATTAAGGTCAGGGAACATTGTTAGAAACCTACTTCAGTAGCTCCTGTGAAAGGCAATGAAGGCCTACAGTAGGGGTGATGGATTCAGGAGTCAGATATCAGATATAATGAGAAGCCAGAACCTGTAAGATGTATTGATTTTTGGCCTACAGCAGTGGCATCAGGAAAGAAAAGGATTATTATCCACTGTTCACTAGGTTTCTGAGGTTTGGATCTACTGTCTTTCGTTAGCTAGGCCAAGGCTTGAGATGGAGGAGTTTTTTAAGCCACACTGGGTTTGAAGCAACTATAGGAAATGCAAACAAAGATGTCAAGTAAGCATCAGATATAGTAAGGTTAATTTTTGTTTTGGTAGAAATATAAATTTAGGAACTATGAACACCTAGAGGGGATTATATTGAGTAGGAAAAAAGATAAATTCTGTAAGAACACTAATATTTAATGTGTGGTCAGAGGAAGCAGGTCCAATAAAGAAAATATAGGAAATACTGAGTAAATTAATATGAAACCAAGAGAGGTGTATCAGAAGCCAAAGAAGGAAAGAAGGACCAGAAGTAAATGAAGAGGAATTGAGAACACCACAGAAAGTAAGGGAAAATATCACTTATTCGTTTACAAGTATTTATTAAGTTCTATCTTTGCACTAGGTGCTGTTCTGGGTGCTGAAGATACAAAAGAGGCAGCCAAAGTTTGTGCTCTAATCAAGCTTAAAATATAGGTAAAATGTTTCTCACACTTGATAAAGCACCTTCAGTGCAGTGGTCAGGACTAAAACCAAACCACAGATGTGGGAAAGTGAGTAGAATGATAAAACCTCGATTATAGGCTGAAATTTTGAGGAGCACTGGCCCTAAAGCAGGGGATAAGAAAGAGCATGTAGTTCCAGAATGGCCCAATAGCAAATCATCTGTTTTTAAAAGGAGAATGACTTCAGCATGTTGCAGGTTGTGGGATAAAAAGAAATTGGAGAAGAAGTATTTGAAAATACAGATGAGAAAAGGAACAACAAATGGAACTCACAAGGCTCTAGAAGAGGTGGGGTGAGTTTGAATCAAGAACACAAATGGAGAAGTGAGCCTTGAAGAAGAAACAGGACGTGAAAGTAAGGAGGTAGCTGACCGCTCATGATCTCCCCAGAGCCATGTACATAAATAATGTATTTTTATTAAAATATACTTTTCAAAGAAAGCGCAATGAGCAGAGTGTCATTGTTCTAGATTTTTGCAAATTTCTTTAATGTTTGGCTTATTAGAAGATGGCTGGATTCTCATATATACATCTGCATTTTGTTGTAATATGTTGCTTTAGTTGATGTGAAGAAAATGTAGCTTCATGCAGGTATGTAGTTAGAAAAGAGGAATATTTTAGCAGCCTTTGCAGATAATTGTGGACATTCTTCTTTGGTGCTAAACCAATACTTGACATGTGGCAGTTTCTTAAAAGTTATTTGCAATGAGGAATCTGAAACCACATCAATGAATTTTACATATTCTGTTATATTAAAATTTATTGGCCTATCTTAAATTTTGGAGAGCTCCTTTACCCATGCATAACTTTGTAAGAGTATGCGCTGGTCATATGGAAAAAAAATTGATTTACGAAGTTATGCAGATCTACCAAATGTTGACATAATTTATTACACAATATGAAAAAACACATTTATTAATATTACCACCAATTTAATGAGAAAAGTCTTAATTACTGGAATAATTATGATGGTGGATACAAGATTTCCAAAATTCTATTTTTTGCTTGAAATCTCAAATTTTACCATTGAAAACTACTGTCATTCAGTGTCCTTGAAGTGACAAGTCCGTTTCTTCATTTTTGACGAAAAACATAAATCTACACATCCAGGAAGCTCAGTGAACTCCTTGTAGGATATTTTCAAAGACACAGCATAGTAAAATGCACATTCAAATACAGCATAGTAAAAATACAGAAAGGCAAAGCTAAAGAGAAAATTTTGAAAGCAGCAGGAGAAACGTGAATCATCACGTACAAGTGAACACCAATAAGATTAACATCAGACTTCTCATCAGAAACAATAGAAACTAAAAGAAGTAGGATAACATACACACACACACGTTTAATTATTTATTTATAAATTGTCATATATACATATATTTGTGTATATATCTATATATGTATATACAACCCAAACCAAACCCGACTCAGAGTAACACTATAGGATAGAGTAGAACTGCCCCATAGGGTCTCCAACAAGTGGCTGGTGTATTCAAACTGCCAACCTTTTGGTTAGCAGTTGAGCTCTTAACTACTGTACCACCAAGGCTCCATATATATGTATTTGCAGATAATTGTGCAAAACCAAAAGGGAAGAACACACTCAGCATTCTCAAGCTGAAAGAAATGAAAAAAAAAATTCAACCCTTGTAATATTGAACAATTTCATGGGGAAAATATTAAACGATGTAGGAAGCATCAAAAAAAGATGGAAGGAATACATAGAGTCACTGTACCAAAAAGAACTGGTCAATGTTCACCCATTTCAGGAGGTAGCGTATGATCAGGAATCAATGGTACTGAAGGAAGAGGTCCAGGCTGCACTGAAGGCATTGGCAAAAAACAAGGCTCCAGTATTTGACAGAGTATCAGTTGAGATGTTTCAGCAAACAGATGCAGCGCTGGAAATGCTCCCTCCTCTATGCCAAGAAATTTGGAAGACAGTTACCTGGTCAACTGACCGGAAAGGATCCATATTTGTGCCCATTCCAAAGAAAGGTGATCCAACAGAATACAGAAATTATCAAACAATATCATTAATTTCGCACACAAGTAAAAGTTTGCTGAAGATCATTCAAAAGCGGCTGCAGCACATTGACAGGGAACTGCCAGAAATTCAAGCCGGATTCAGAAGAGGACATGGAACAAGGGATATCATTGCTGATGTCAGACGGATCCTGTCTGGAAGCAGAGAATACCAGAAAGATATTTACCTGTGTTTTATTGACTACGCAAAGGCATTCCACTGTGTGGATCATAACAAATTATGGATAACAGTGTGAAGAACGGAAATTCCCAAACACTTAATTGTGCTCATGAGGAAACTGTACATAGATCAAGAGGCAGTCATTCAAACAGAACAAGGGGATACTGCACGGTTTAAAGCCAGGAAAGACGTGTGTCAGGCTTGTATGTTTTTACCATACTTATTCCACCTGTATGCTGAGCGAATAATCTGAGAAGCTGGACTATATGAAGAAGAATGGGGCATCAGGATTGGAGGAAGACTCATTAACAACCTGCGTTATGCAGATGACACAACTTTGCTTGCTGAAAGTGAAAAGGACTCGAAGCACTTATTGATGAAGATCAAAGACCACAGCCTTCAGTATGGATTACACCTCAACATAAGAAAACAAAAATCCACACAACTGGACCAATAAACAACATCATGATAAACGGAAAAAAGACTGAAGTTGTCAAGGATTTCATTTTACTTGGATCCACAACCAACACCCATGGAAGCAGCAGTCAAGAAATCAAAAGACGCATTGCATTGGGCAAATCTGCCACAAAAGACCTTTTTAAAGTGTTGAAAAGCAAAAACGTCACCTGAAGACTAGGGTGTGCCTGACCCAAGCCGTGGTGTTTTCAATCATCTCATATGCATGCAAAAGCTGGAGGATGAATAAGGAAGACCAAAGAAGAATTGACATCTTTGATTTGTGGTGTTGGCAAAGAATATTGAATATATCATGAACTGCTAAAAGAACGAACAAATCTGTCTTGGAAGAAGTACAACTAGAATGCGCCTTAGAAGCAAGGATTGCGAGACTACGTCTCACATACTTTGGACGTGTCATCAGGAGAGATCAGTCCCTGGAGAAGGGCATTATGCTTGATAAAGTAGAGGGTTAGAGAAAAAGAGGAAGACCCTCAATGAGGTGAATTGACAACAGTGGTTGCAACAATGGGCTGAAGCATAACAAGGATTGTGAGAATGATGCAGGACTGGGCAGTGTTTCCTTCTGTTGTACATAGGGTCACTATGAGTCAGAACCAACTCGACAGCACCTAACAACACACACACACACACACACACACGCATGCACGTATAAATTGCCAACAATCTTATATCCAGAAAAAAATCTTTAAAAAATGAAGGCAAAATAAAGATATTCCCAAATAAAAGAAACCTTAGAGAAGTCAATGCTAGCAGATCCATCTTAGAAAAATACCAAAGGAACTTTTTCAGGCTGAATGCTAGTGACTGCAGATTAACTCAAATCCACTTAAAAAAACAAATAGTACCAGGAAAGATACTATGCAATTATTATGTTAATTATGATAATTGTATTATTAACCAATATGCGATTATTGTAAATATAATCTATAATTATGTAATTATATTAAAAGATACATAAATGCATATTTCTTCTTTTAACTGATTTAAAAATCAGTTGTATAAAAAAATGGATATAATTTTATTGCTGGGCCTATAACATATGCAAATGTAATATATTTGATAATAACTATACAAAACAGGCATATAGGAGTCAAACTGTATTGGAGTAAGGAAATGATGCCAGATGTTAAATTTAATTGATAAGAATGAATGAAGAGGATCAGATAATGTAAATAAGAAGGTTAACAAACTCTGTAAATACATTTTCTTCTCTTTTCTCTCAGCTTGTTTAAAAAGCAAATTTATATTCAGTAATCATTATAATAATGCATTGTTGGATTTGTAACATGGATAGATTTAAAGTATATGTAACAACAAATGCACACTTTAGAATTATGATGTAGCAGAGCCTATATCTCATAAGCTCCCCCCTAAAAAAAACCAATTGCCATTGAGTTGATTATAAAAGTAAAGTTTCTATATTTCACTTGATCAAGTTACCGTAAATCTGAAGTTGATTCTGATAAGTTAAGATGTATACAGTAAGCCTTAGAGTAACCACGAAAATAAACCTTAAAAAATCATGAAAGGAATTAAAATGATAATCTAGAAAATATTCATTTAATGAAAAAGTAAACAGTAAAGGAGGAATGGGGGTGAGAAACCATAAGACATACAGAAAATGAGTTAAATGATAGATTTAAATATAAATATGCCATTACATGTACATTATTTGTGTGTCCATTAATGACACTGATTGTGACTGGATTAAGTAATCCAAACAAAAGGCAAAAACTGTCAAGGTTGCTCATAAACAAAATCCAACTATATACTATATACAAGTGTCACACTTTAGATTCAAAGTTAAAAATAAGTTGAAAGTAAAAGGATGTAAAAAGATATATCACGCAAACTAATCATCAGAAAATTTGGGTGGCTCTACTAGTATCAGACAAAATAGACCTTAAAACAACAACATTACTAGAAATAAAAAGGAACATTTTAAAATAATAAAAGCCTCAGTTCATCAAAAAGATAGAACAATTATAAACATATATGCACCCCATAACAGACCACCAAAATACATGAAGCAAAAACTGACAGAAGTGAAGGGAGAAATAGACAAGTAAAAAATAATACTAGGAAACAAAATAGCACACTTTCAATAACTGATAGACCAAATAGAAAGAAAATAAACAAGGAAATAGAAGACTTAGCACCGTAAGTGAGCTAAACCTAACAGAAGTCTACAGAATACTCCAACAACAGCAGTATGCGCATTCTTCTCACACACACAGGACAGTCTTCAGGATAGAAGATATGCTAGTCCATAAAACAAATCTCAGTAAATTTAAAAGGACTGAAATCTACAAAGTATATTCTCTTAACACAATGAAATGAAATTATAAATCAAAAACAGAAAAAAAAGTTGGGAAATTCACAAATAAGTGGAAATTAAACAACACACTCCTAATAGCCAATGATTTAAAAGGATACCAGAATACACTTTGAGATGAATGAAAATAAAGACACAACAAACCAAAACTTACTAAATGCAGCTAAAACAATACTCAGAGGAAAATTTATAGCTATACTGAAAAGAAGAAAGCTCTGGACACTTCACCAAAGACGACATTCAAGCAGACTACAGATACATGAGGAAATGTTCACGATCACTAGCGATCAGAGAAATGCAAATTAAAACCACAATGAGATACCATCTCACCCCAGTATTACTGTCACGAATCAAAAACACTGAAAATACCAAATGTTTGAGAGGCTGAAGGGAGAGCGGAACTCTTATGCACTGCTGGTGGGAATGCAAAATGATACAACCATTTTGGAAAATATGGCGCTTGCTTAAAAAGCTAGAAATAGAAATACCATACGATCCATAAATGCCACTCCTAGGAATATATCCTAGAGAAATAAGAGTCATCACTCGAATAGACATAAGCACACCCATGTTCATCGCAGCATTATTCACAATAGCAAAAAGATGGACACAACCTAGGTGCCCATCAACAGATGAATGGATAAACAAACTATGATACATACACACAATGGAGTATTATGCAACAATAAAGAACAATGATGAATCTGTGAAGCATCTCATAACATGGATGAAACTGAAGGATATTATGCTGAGTGAAATAAGTCAATCACAAAAGGACAAATATTGTATGAGACCTCTACTGTAAAAACTCATGAGTAAGTTTACACACAAAAAGTAACATTCTTTGCTGGTTACGAGGGATGGGAAGGGCAGGGGGGGAATA
>NW_004443948.1:3240975-3244393 GCF_000243295.1 Trichechus manatus latirostris | reverse complement strand
ATAAAGAAATTAAAAAGGAATATTACTACCAATCTTGCAGAAATAAAAGGGAGCACTGTGAACAACTGTGTACCAACAAATTAGATAACTTAGGTAAAATGGAAAAATTCCTAGAAATATACAAACTACGAAAACTGACTCTAGGATAAATATAAAATCTAAATAGACCCGTAACAAGTAAAGACACTGAATTAGTAATTTACATTTTTCCACAAAGAAAAGCACAGGCCCAAATGACTTTACTAGTGAAGTTTGCCAAATATTTAAAGAACAATTAATACTAATTCTTTACAAACTCTTCCAAAAAACAGAAGGTGAGGTAATACTTCCCAACTATTCTATGAGGACTGTATTACCTTACACAGGAAAAGAAAAAGCTATGAATCAATAGCTCCCATGAACATAGATGTGAAAATCCTCAACAAAATACTAGCAAACTGAATCCAGCCACATATGAAATGCTTATACATCAAGACCAAGTGAGATTTCTCCCAGGAATGTAAGGTTGGTTTAACTTCCAAAATCAATTATTGTAAGGCACCATAACAATAAAAGAAAGGAAAAATCCACATTTTTTTTAACTTTGCAAATGCAAAAAAAAAAGTATTTAACAAAATCCAACATATCTTTATGATAAACACACTCAACAAAATAGGAATAGAAGAGAATTTTATCAACCTGATAAAAACTGTCTACAAAAAACCTAGAGTCGTCATCATACTTAATGGTGAGAGTCTATATGATTTCCCTTAAAGATTAGGAATAAGACAAGGATGTCTCCTTCCAACACTTCTACTTACCATCATACTGGAGATTCTAGCCAGGGTAATTAGGCAAGAAAATTAAATAAAATTTATCCAGGATAGAAAAAATAAAGTAAAACTATCTCTATTAGCAAATAGTGTGAACTTGTAAACTGAAAATATTAAAGTCTACACTAAAAATCTATTAGAACCATTGAATAAGTTCAGCAAGGTTGAAGATTATAGGATAAATATAGAAAATTCAATTGTATTTCTATTCACTAGCAATGAACAATTCAGAAGTGAAATTAAGAAAACAATTACATTTACAGCAACACAAAAAAATAAAATACTTAGGAATAAACTTAGCAAAAGAAATGTAAAACTAATACTCTCAAAACTACAAAATATATTGCTGAAAGAAATTAAGAAGACCTAAATAAATGGAAAGAAGTACCATGTCCATGGATCAAAAAACTAAATATGGTTAAGATGGCAATATTCCCCAAATTGATTGGCAGATTTTTCACAATCTCTATCCAAATCCCAGTTGGCTTTATTGAAGAAATTAACAAGCAGTTCCTAAAATGTATATGAAAATTCAAGGAACCCAGAAAAGCCAAAACAATTTTGAAAAAGAAAAACAAATTCAGAGGACTCACACTTGCTGATTTTGAAACTTACTACAATAATCAAGAGAGAGTGTGCTACCAGAATAAGGATAGACATATTTCAAGAGAATTGTATTGAGAATCTGGAACTAAAGCCTTATATTTACAATCAATGCTCAATAAGGTGCTAAGACAATTCAATGGAGGTAGAATAGTCTTTGCAACAAATTGAGCCAAGACAACTAGATATCCACATGCGAAAGAATGATTTGGATCCCTTTCTCATGACATATGCAAAACTAACTCAAAATGGATCAAATACATAAATTTAAGAGCTAAACCACTAAAAATATTAGAAGAAGAAAAAAGAGTAAATCTTAATGATTATAGTAAAGCCTCCTTAGATATGACACCAAAAGCATAAAAGAAAAAAATAGATAAATTGGACTCTATCAAAATTTAAAACTCCAGGAGACTTCCAGCAAAATGGCGCTCTAGGCAGAAGCACCACGCCAACCCTCCACAGCAAAGATCTGAAAAACTAAGCCGAACAGAGAAAACAACAATCCTGAAACCCTAAAACATCAAATGAAGAGATAAAGAACTCAGCCAAGCACCAAATAGAGTGAGAAAACTGACAGAGAACAGAGATCAAGGAGAGATCCATGCAGAGGTCCCCTACCAGCTAACCCAGTGCGGATCCGCCATCTTGGACTCCTATAAGAGACCAGCAGACAGGGGGTACGAGAAAGCAGCTTCATGGAGCTTCCAGAGGGAGACAAAACAACCGATATACGCTTTCCCACCTCCGACTCTTCTTCACCCCCACTCGGCCTCCCTGCTTCCTGCGGTCACAATCTCTTGACAGGGAAACACCGGCTGCTTGGATTCCACACACCCGAACGGGCCGGCTCTCTGAGTGCCTTTTGTTGGCTGCTGGTGTTGCTTTATTCCGCTTCTTTTGATTTCTTCTTTACCTCTCACCACCTCCCCCTCCTTTCGCTCAAACACCTGGCTCCATGTGCCATCTTTACTTCTTCCTGAGGGGCTGCAGAGCTCCGGTAAATTGTGATATAGGCTTTCCCACTCCCTACCCTTCTTCACCCACACTCGGCCACCTCTGCTTCCCGCAGATACAGTCTATTGTCCGAGAAATACTGGCTGCTTGGATTCTACCAGCCTGCACTAGCTGGCTCTCTGAGTGCCATTTGTTGGCTGTGGTGTTGCTTTTTTTTCTGCTTCTTTTGATTTCTTCCTTACCTCTCACCACCTCCCCCTCCTTTCGCTTAAATACCTCACTCTGTGCACCATCTTTGTGTCTTCCTGAGGAGCTGTGGAGCACCGTCCGAGTTTGGAGCTGCTTCCTGGTCTGGGCTGCTGCGTTGGTGGGATCCTGGGACTTTCGTTCATTTGTTTGTTTTGAATTGTTTGTTTGTTTTCTTTTCCTTTTCTTGAGTTGGGAGCCCTTTCTGGGCAGGCGGTGCTGCGTGGCAAGGAGACTACCCACTTGGCTTGCACAGACATGCAGAGGGATCCCTGAGAGCATTTCTTTCTTCATTGGTTGTTTTCTCCTTTTTTTTTTTTTGTTTTTCTGGTTTTTGGGGACTTTTCTTGTTCTTTTTTTTTTTTTTAATTTGTTTTGTTTTCTTTTCCCTCTTTTTCCCTTTTTGTCTTTCTTCATTACTCAGTTTCTCGTTTCTCTATATCTTCCTTCTCTTTCTGTTCCCTGAATACCTGGCGTTGTATACCTCTATGCCTTGTAGCCCAGCTGTACTGCAACACCTGAGAGCGACTTCCCCAGACTTCATACCTGCACCGGTGGGATCCATGGGAACTTTGCGTTCTTTAACCTTTCCAATTTTTAATTATTCATCCTTTCCTTTTCTTTTCTTTTCTTTTCTTCCTCTTCCCCTTTCTGTTTTCCTCCATTTCATAGTCTCTCATCTCTCCACTCCAACAGCAACCTCCCCTAGTATTCTTTTTTGTTTGTTTGTATGTTTTTGGCTCCTGTTCCTCTCTCCTCTCTCCCATATCCATCTTAGCTCCACACATAACAATCTCCCC
>NW_004443948.1:3200897-3234960 GCF_000243295.1 Trichechus manatus latirostris | reverse complement strand
TAACCAATGTCCAAAAACAATATGTGTACTACTGTTTCATGAGAAACTATTTGTTCTGTAAGCCTTCACCTGAAGTACAATAAAAAAAAAAAAATTAAACTCCAAAGAACAGCAACAAAATAGTAAAAAGACAACCCAGAGAATGGGAGAAAATAGTTGCAAATCATATATCAAGTAATGCATTTGTCTAGAATATATGAAGAACTCTTCTTACTCAGTAAAAAGATAATAACTCAATTGAAAATGGGCAAAGAGTCAGAATATACATTTCTTTGAATAAGATATATAAATGACCAGTGAACATATGGAAAGATTTTCAACATCATTATTCATTAGGCAAAGCAAATCAGAACAATTAGGTACCATGTCAAACACAATAGGATGGCTATAACTCAAAAGACAGAAAATAACAAGGGTGGAGGAGGTTATGGAGAAATTAGAACCTTCAGATTGAATGTAGAATGAGCCAATGCTTTGGAAATAGCCTGACAGTTCCTCAAAATGTTAAGGATAGAGTTACCATATGACACAGAAATTCCACTTGTAGGTATAGAGAGAAATAAAATGAAAGCATATGATTATGCAAAAACTTATACAAAAGTGTGCATAATAGCAAAAATTGGAAACAACCCACATGCTCTGCAACTGATAAATGGATAGGTAAAATGTAGTTTATCTATATAATGAAATACAATCATACAGAATGAAGAACTGATAGATGCTAAAATATGGGTGACCTGTGAAAACATTACACTAAGTGAAAGAAGCTAGTCACAAAAGACTACATATTGTAAGGTTGCACAATGGTTAAGCACTCGGCTACTAACTAAAAGGTTGGCAGTTCAAACCCACTAGCCACTCCACTGAAGAAAAGACCTGCAAATCTGTTCCTGTAAACCATATTGGTGGGTTCTAATCTGTCCTATACGGTCGCTATGAGTTGGAATGACTTGGCAACACACAACAGCAATAATAATTCTATTAATACGAAATGCCCAGAAGAGGCAAATCTATAGAGACAGAAAGTAGATTAGTGATTGCCTAGGACAAAGGGTAAGGATCCCTGGTAGGGCAGTGGTCAAGAGCTTGGCTACTAACCGAAAGGTTGGCAGTTCAAACCCAGCAGCCACTCCAGGGAAGAAAAATGCTGCAGTCTGCTTCCAGGTCGCTCTCAGTTGGATCAACCGTACAGCAACAGGTTTTTGGTTTAGAACAGGGGTTGAGGATGAGGGAAAATAGAAAGAGACCACTGATAGGTATGAGGTTTCTTTTGGGGGTAATGAATATATTCTAAACTTGATTGTGATGGTGGCTGCACAACTTTGAATATACTAAACACCATTGGATTATAAGCCTTAAGTAGGTAAATTTTATGGTATATGAATTATATCTCAACAAACCTTTTAAACAAAAAAGACTATACCTAACACATGACTTTGTGTTAGTGAAAGAGCAAAGAAGCTGGGAAGACATAGACGGGAGAGAATAGGCCTAGGCCCAGGGTCAGGGCCCAGTGACAAGGTAAGAGGCTGGAGTTCGAATTGGTGGGATTGTCCTAGAAACTTAAAAATCAAAAACTCAAACTTTAAAATATTTGTTTTACGAGACCAAGTAACTGCTCTTATCCATACCCTTTATTTTAAAAATAGGTCAATATATTCAACATGTTTGTTAATCGTATTTTTTCTGAAAACCATACTTTGGAACAAATGATAACACGGTTTTAATCCAATATGTGCTACTTACTATCTAGTTGACCGTAGGAAAGTTACTTAACTGCTCTCAGTCTCAATTTCCCCATCTGTGAAGTGGAGACACCGATACCTCTCTTGTAGTCTCAAAATATATGTACAATGCTTGTACCTGGCATCATGTTGGTCTCAATAAATGGTAGGTGTTAGTAGAAGTAGTAGTAATAATAATCATTATTATTCACAAAGACAGTTGCTACTGATTTGCCATATTCTACTGAAAGTTCTGCCAAAGGATAATCCAAACCTGGTTACTTAACAGAGTTTTGTTTCTAGGCCCTATAGAAAGATGTAGCTAGAAAAGATTTTTTTAGAAAATCTCCATTCATAGAAAATAGGAGACTAATAGAAACAAGACACTCTAAAAGAAAAGGAAGAGCAAGGAAAAAAATATGCAGTTGAGGGCAAATACCAATAATAATTATTATTCTATCAATTTAAATAATACATAGTTACAGTTATAACGATTATATATAAAATGCAAAATTGACATAAAAACTTTGTATGTTGTAATATCATATTGTAGCATATCATAGTGTAATACATAATAAGTAGCACAAAAAAATTGCCTATTTGGTAGGATGTTCCTCCTTTAACTTTGAAAAGTTACGTAGTATGTATTTGTGCATTGTTCTTAACACCCCTTAGAAACAACAGTAAAGAAATAAAATGGCATCAGGCTGCAAGGAACAAAACAACAGGACAGCAGACATGAGGTTTCCATATTGCGCCAGGAGATGGGGAAACTGAACGCATATAGTCAAGTTGTAGCTGGCCCCTCCGTATCCACAAAGGTTCAGCACTGGAAAGCACAAGGCACTTAAAATGTAAGGTGTAGCACACAACTGGAGCCCTGGTGGCACAGTGGTTTAGGGCTCAGCTGCCAACCAAAAGGTCGGCAGTTCGAATCCACCAGCCACTCCTTGGGAAGCCTATGGGGCAGTTGTACTCTGTCCTATAGGGTCACTATGAGTTGGAATCGACACAACGGCAACGGGAGCACAAGGCTGAAAACAGTTGTGCTGGTTATAAGTCTCATATCTGTAATGGAATACCACAAACCCCTAGGTACCAAGTTCATGCTTTGAGGCCAGGCAAAAACTTTTCTCCACTCATCCTAGGAGAAAGACTGTAGATTTACTCTCTGCGAAAATTGCCCCAGAGATATTTTGCACTGAAAACACCAGGCACAAAGCACAGCACAGGAGGATTAACTCAAAATCTACATAATGAAGAGCGGGACCTCCAATTCCCTTTCCTCTTCCCGTCCCCAGAAAGTGTCCAGGAAAGAGATTAGAAGATTCTTCCCTGTAGTTATCAAACAGACCCCAGGGAAAATATTCTCTACTTCCACAGACTATCTCGCTCATTGGCTGATTGATTTTAATGAAGCCCACTCTTAGGAAGGTGCACCCTGGCACACAGAGCTTCTGTTGCCCACTTTAAAATATTCATGAATACTCAAACAACACCAGACATTTGAAAATACCTCCAAAATAAGAAACAGAGAAGGGGAAGAGAAGAAGGGAGGACTGTTTTATATAGCATTATTGGGTGATAGTGTAAAAGACAGTGACTAAATCTACCATTCAGCCACCACCCATCTGTCCGTTGTACTATGGTGGCCTACATGTTTCTGTGATGCTGGAAGCTATGTCATCGGTATTTCAAATACCAGGAGGGTCACCCTTGGTGGACAGATTTCAACGTAGCTTCCAGACTAAGAGAGACTAGGAAGAAGGACCAAGTGGTCTACTTTAGAAAAAATTGGCCAGGGAAAACCTTATGAAAAGCAGCAGTACATTGTCTGATGTAGTGCTGAAAGATGAGCCCCTCAGGTTGGAAGGCACTCAGAATATAGCTAGGGAACAGCTGCCTCCTTAAAGTAGAGTCAACCTTAATGATGTGCATAGAGTAAAGCTTTAGAGACCTTCTTTTGCTGATGTGGCACAACTCAAAATGAGAAGAAACAGCTGCAAACATCTATTAATATTAAGAACATGGAATGTACAAAGTACGAATTTAGGAAAATTTCAAGTCGTCAGAAATGAAATGGGATGCATAAAGATTGATATCCTAGGCATTAGTGAACTGAAATGGACAGGTATTGGCCATTTTGAATCAGACAATCATTTGGTCTTCTATGCCACGAATGACATATCGAAGACAAATTACATACATTCATTGTCAAAAGGAACATTTCAAGATCTATCCTGAAGTACAATGCGGTTAATGACAGGATAATATCCATATACCTACAAAAAAGACAAGTTAATATGATTATTATTCAAAATTAGGCATCAACCACCAATGCCAAAGATGAGGACATTAAACACTTTTGCCAACTTCCGCAGTCTGAAATTGATCAAACATGCAATCAAGATGCATTGAGAATTGCTCATGATTGGAACACAAAAGTTGGAAACAAAGAAGAAGGATCTTTAGTTGGAAAATATGCCCTTGTTGATAGAAATGATGCTGGATATTGCATGATACAATTTTGCAAGACCAAAGACTTCTTCATTGCAAATACCATTTTTCAACAACATAAACAGTGACAATACACATGAAATTGGCCAGATGCAATACACAAGAATCAAATTGACTACAACTGTGGAAAGAGACGATGGAGAAGCTCAATATTATCAGTCAGAACAAACCATCAATTACCCATATGCAAGTTCAAGTTGAAGCTGAAGAAAATTAACATGAGTCCATGAGAAACCAAAATACAACCTTGAGGATATACCACCTGAATTTACAGACCATCTTAAGAATAGATTTGACACACTGAACACTAATGACCAAAGATCAGACCAGTTGTGGGATGACATCAAGGACATCATACATGAAGAAAGCAAAATGTCATTAAAAATACAGGAAAGAAAGAAAAGACCAAAACGGATGTCAAAAGAGACTCTGAAACTTGCTCTTGAACATAGAGTAGGTAAAGCAAATGGAAGAAAAGATGAAGTAAAAGAGCTGAACAGAAGATTTCAAAGGGTGGTTCAAGAAGACTAAGTAAAGTATTATAATGAAATGTGCAAAGACCTGGAGTTAGAAAACCAAAAGGGAAGAACACACTCTGCATTTCTCAAGCTGAAAGAACTAAAGAAAAAATTCAAGCCTTGAGTTGCAATACTGAAGGATTCTATGGGCAAAATATTGAATGACGCAGGTAGCATCAAAAGAAGATGGAAAGAATACACAGAGTCACTGTACAAAAAGAATTGGTTGATGTTCACCCATTTCAGGAGGTAGCATATGATCAAAAACCAAAGGTATTGAAGGAAGAAGTCCAAGCTGCACTGAAGGCATTGGTGAAAAACAAGGCTCCAGGAGTTGACGGAATACCAATTGAAATGCTTCAACAAACAGATGCAGTGCTGGAATGTGCTCACTCGTCTATGCCAAGAAATCTGGAAGACAGCTACCTGGCCAATCGACTGGAGGAGATCCATAGTTGTACCCATTCCAAAGAAAGGTGATCCAACAGAATGTGGAAATTATCGAACAATATCATTAATATCACTTACAAGTAAAATTTTGCTGAAGATAGTTCAAAAACGGTTGCAGCAGTACATCAACAGGGAGCTGCCAGAAATTCAAACTGAATTTAGAAGAGGACATGGAATGAGGGATATCATTGCTGATGTCAAACAGATCTTGGCTGAAAGCACAGAATACCAGAAAGATGTTTACCTGTGTTTTATTGACTATACAAAGACATTCCACTGTGTGGATCATAACAAATTATAGATAACATTGTGAAGACTGGGAATTCCAGAACACTTAACTGTGTGAGGAACCTGTACATAGACCAAGAGGCAGTCCTTTGAACAGAACAAGAGGACACTGCGTGGTTTAAAGCCAGAAAAGTCGTGCGTAAGAATTGTATCCTTTCACCATGATTATTCAATCTGTATGCTGAGCAAATAATCCGAGAAGCTGGAATATATGAAGAAGAACTTGGCATCTGGATTGGTGGAAGACTCATTAACAACCTGCAATATGCAGATGACACAACCTTGCTTGTGGAAAGGGAAGAGGACTTGAAGCACTTACTGATGACGATCAAAAACTACAGCCTTCAGTATGGATTACACCTCAACTTCACAATAAATGAAAAAACATTGACACTGTCAAGGATTTCATTTTATGTGGATCCACAATCAATGCCCATGGAAGCAGCAGTCAAGAAATCCAAAGATGCATTGCACTGGGCAAATCGTGCAAAAGACCTTTTTAAAGTGTTGAAAAGCAAAGATGCCACCTTGAAGACTAAGGTGCACCTGATCCAAGCCATGGTATTTTCAATTGCCTCATATGCATGCAAAAGCTGGGCAATAAACAAGGAATACCATACAATTGATGTCTTTTAATTATGGTGTTGGCCAAAAATATTGAATATGCCGTGGACTGCTAGAAGAACGAACATATCTGTCCTGGAAGAAGTACAGGCAGAATGCTCCTTAGAAGCAAGGATGGTGAGACTTCATCTCACTTACTTTGGACATGTTTTTAGGAGGGACCGTTCCCTAGAGAAGGACATCTGCTTGGTATAGTAGAGAGTCAGCAAAAAAGAGGAAGACCCTCAACGAGATGGACTGGCACAGTGTCTGCAACAATGGGTTCAAACATAGTAATGATTGTGAGGATGGTGCAGGACTGGGCAGTGTTTCGTTCTGCTGTACGTAAGGTCACTATGAGTTGGAAGCAACACAATGACCCCTAACAACAACAACAACCATTCAGTAAATATAATTTTTGGAACAGAAGTTAGTAAGTTTCCTTTAATATAAAAGTTAAAAATATGAATTTGCTACATTTATTCATGTATACATTTAAAAAATTACTGAGCGTTTTCTAATTTCTAGTCACCAGGCAAATTACTAAGGGTAAGCAAAGAATGAAACAGTTCTCCTTAAAGTAGCTCAGAGTCTATAAGCAAAGAGAGATAAATGCACCAAAACACAAAAAAAACTTACAACAAAGTCTGATAAATCTTAAAATAATAGACTAGACACAGTTTGAGTCATCGTAGAGGAAAAATCATTACTAAGTGTCTGGGATGTCTGCTCCCAAAGCAACATTAAAACCTGATTTTAAACAAACTCACTGATACTATTACATATGTAGATATATGTGTTTTTAAGGTAGTATAAGGAAAAATTTTTCTGATTAAAATTGTTGAGAAATTTCTCTGTATTTGAGAACTAAAAGCCTTATATGTGAATCCTACTTCAAAGAAACTGTCTACTTCGTCATATGTTCATAGCAAGACTCCGACTGTATCAGCAGAGTTTACTCAGATTTGTCTACAGCTGCATCGGGCTATTTCCAACTTGGGCTATTACTAGGAAGGCATTTTAAACAGTTACAGATTTGGCAAGAAGCTTGAAACAAATTGAATTAAAAGCCTTTGAGAATTGCACTTAATTAAGCAATATTAACATACTGACAGCTTTACCAAGTTGTTAGTAAATTAGTCTCATTTCACATTCATAATGGGCATCCATATAAAAATACAATAAACATATTCTTTTAAAAATAATCACAATTTGTTCTCCATCAAGGACACATATTAATCATTCTCTTAAATACTAGCATATTTGGATAATTTGTTCCATATTAAACACTTGGAGTTTACTCTTTTGTCCTGGTAAAATTCCAAGAGTAGACATTAATTACAGTAGAGCCTGTTTTACATTAGTATTAACAACTGGCAACAATCCAGTTAGAGTTTTACCTTGATTTTTCTAAAGCATTTTCATTTTCATTGACATTACTAGTGATAGAATTCTCACCTTCTATGCAGGAGACCTAGGTTCAATTCCCAGAAAATGCAGCCACTACATGTCTGTCAGTGAAGCTTGCACGTTGCTATGATGCTAGACAAGTTTCAGTGGAGCTTCCAGACTCACACAAACTAGCAAGAAAGGCCTGGCCATCTACTGCTGAAAAATCAGCAAATGAAAAACCTGTAGATCACAATAGTCCAATTCTGTTGTGCCTGGAATGAGTTGGGGGCCACCTTGACAGCAGCTAACAACAGCAATGTAGAAATAACCAGCAATTATGTCCATAAAGTCATGTAGCTCTTAAAAATCAAAATAGGCACTAAACATTTGTACATAGAAAATACAAAAGATTATGCCGAGAAAATATGTATAGCTTATTTCAGTTATTGTGGTAATGAAGTATAATGGATACAAAGCAGCATTAGAATTCAGAATCTCTGGGATTTAGTCCCAGTTCTGGTTCTACTAGCTCTATGATCTGGGTAAAATAATGAACTCTTTGAGTCTTGGCTTTCTCATCTGTAAAATGAGCAACTTCGGCAACTGAACTGTGTGCTCCCAGTTTATTACATCCTAATAAACCAGCACATCTCAGTTACATACCGGTTTTTTTTCAGTGTTGCCATAGGGTCTCCAACGGTTGAATACTCATTGGAACAAATCCAAACAAAGCAACTGGATCTGGCTTTCCAGAAGATATATAGATGCAAAATTACATTTCTATGAAATATATTCACTTTCAAATTTGGTGTTGATACAAGAGTCTGATCAAAAGATTATCAGTCTCAAAGATATCTCACGAAACGTCAAAACCTGATGGTTTTGTTCTGATTTCATTGCTAGCTCTCTTCATATAAATTTGATCTTATATTGCTTAACACCTTACCATTTCTATGAAAGTTCATATACTGTATCTTAGTATGTTCAGGATAAATTCTGGAGACAGAATTGACATTATTCCCACATTAAATTTTAGGAAGCTGAAACTGGGAGAAATTAAATCGCTTCCTTAACTCACCAAATTGGTTAATGGTTATGTGAAATTAAAAGCCGAGTTAGTCCAATTCTAATGCAAGTTTCCTTCATGAACGTTTTGCCTCGTTCTCCCATGAATGACAGATATAGCTGCAATTTCCCTGTTGTCTTAACAAATGAAGAATAAATGAGAAATTGTGAAAAGGTATTAAAAATATTAAGACTAATATAAACAATTGTCATAGGTAAGATATACATATAATATAACTGAGAATAGCATTAAAATCATTAAGAGGTGTAAATATAATGATATTGATTATCTCTTGAGGTTACTGGAGTTTTAGCTGGAGGGTGGCTTCATGTCAGTAATTGTGGCAATGAAGTATAATGGATACAAAGTAGCTTTAGAATTCAGACAATATTATTAATGTCTCTTTTAACTGGATTTCATCATTCTTTTTCTATCATACTATGATAGTAGACTTAGCAACTCCTTTTTACACATCATATACTCTTGAATATTTTTGCCCAGCCATATTACACATTATAATGTGCAAAACATTGTGTTACATTTGTTTCAGTTAAAGAGCCAAAGAACAATGTGCTAACAGGTAAGGGCATCATTTAAGTGCTGATGTTCATCTTGTTCATTTACTCCCTCTCAGTTTTAGAGATGAGCTGTGGCCCAGTTCAGTCAAGCTTATATGGTTCCGTAGTGATAGTCCTGGAACATGCTAATACAGTGGTCTTTCTGTTATATCATATTGCAAAACAGTTTGGAAGATAACTCATGAATTTAGCAAACTAAGATGAGAATTTTAATGATTTTTATAGGACAACCCATCTAACTTGTGAACCAAATCTTTCTGCTGGTGCTTTAGATATGACAGTATTCTCTAGAGATTAGCCTGGTTTTTATTTTTTTTTCTACTGAGAAGAAATTAAGCGTTGTCTTATAATAGAGATTATTTCCAATCTAGTCTTCTCCTGAATATTATTGTTGTTGTTGGGCTCTGCCCGGTCAGTTCAGACTCATAGCAACTCTACGTACTACAGAATGAAAAACACTGCCCAGTCCTGCATCATCCTCCCAATCGTTGCTATGTTTGAACTCATTGTTGCAGCCACTTGTTGAAGGCCTTCCTCTGCTTTGATGACCCTCTACCTTACCAAGCATGATGTCTTTCTCCAGAGACTGGTCCCTCCCGATAACGCGTCCAAAGTATGTGAGATGAAATCTCACCATCCTTGCTTCTAAGGAGCATTCTGCCTGTACTTCTTACAAGAAGATTTGTTTGTTCTTCTGGCAGTCCATGGTATTCTCAATATGCTTCACCAAAACCATAATTCAAATGCATCAATTAGTCTTCAGTCTTCCTTATTCATTGTTCAGCTTTGGCATTATTAAATCATATTTATTCAACATCCTTATATCTTTCTATCTGACTTACTTCCAAAGGAGAATTGGGCATTTATCTGAAGAACTTAATGAATGCTTGAAATCAATCTGGATAATTAAGAAAAATAAAATGCTTTTTCCATAAACTCAGGAAGGGGGTGCTGATTTAATTCCTTTTGTTTGCATTATGAGTTTTCATTTCACTCTGCAGTATTTTTTTCCCAAAGTTGAAAAGAAAAAGCTACTTAAAGTAATGCTCCAAAAAAATTGATCTTTGGTGTCATGGAATGAGTCAGTGGGTCTTATTTATTAGGTATATGAGGGCAAGTTAATCTTCTGCAGATAACCAAATAATTAAAGGAAAACATAAATCATTAAAAAAAAGTTTATATTATTTAGGCATGGACTATTTGCGTTAATGCTGTCTATACTATTTTCATCCTTTTACAGCTTCTCAGCTTTTTCCTTAATTTTGCACTTTATGGCTGTCGTTTAGAGTTATCTTAGCAGTGCAGCCAGCTGAATTGAAAGGAACAAGGGAGCTTCAACTTAGTCTTCAGCTTTGATTAATATTATCAAAATGGTGCAATTTTCCCTTAACGAAAATCTTTCTGGTGAAAGCTCAAGAAATAGACTATTAGCGTGCTGCCTGTTAATACATGTGTCCCTCATTCCACATATTCAAGATTAAAAACAAACAAGGCTCTTAAGTAGTGACAATCTCTGGGTTTTGCTCTAAGCTTTCAGAAAGAATTTGTCTGTGATGACTTAACAATTCACCTTAAGCAGCTTAAAAGCGTGAACTTAAGAACTGACTGAGATTCTGGACTTTCTCTCACTGAGATTCAGGCCTCTAAAACGTAGTAAGATATCTAAAGAAGCAACCTGGAGTATTTAATCTTTGGCATCCTATAGTCATTCAGTGAAACTCTTGCTGAGTGCTGTGGCTGTGTCCAGCCTGCCACGTTAAACATCTGTGCATTGAATAGCAAATGTCCTGTTGCAGAATGCAGGGTATATCTTCATCACTGGTAACTAAGCAAATTTGTTTGCTGCAGTAGCAATAGCAGCAGTATCTGAAAACTTAGATCCCCTTTACATCACAGTTGGAGTCTTTTCCACACCTCCACCTAATATACGTCACTTCCCAGATGTACTATTGAATGATTTATTCTAACTGCACACATTCTAACATGCCACCTGGAAATATCCTGAAGTTGAAGTTTTTAGCTCTCCAGCTTACAAATTGGTTTCTATTGCACTAATCGTATCCCTGTGTTAAACAGAACAAAATCTGCTAGATAAGGACTTTTTTAGAGCATCTGTTGAGTCTCCTTTTGAACAACCTGCCCTCTTTGCACTATAGTTGTGGAAACTGAGTAGAGAGTGGAGACATTCCTTAACTGCTCAGTTAAGATGGTAGATGTAACCTTAGACTTTCTCTGTGGCTGTCATCCACAAGACTTGTTACAAATTACTCTGAGTACATGTGTAAAATCAAGGTGGTCAGTATCATATTCTAGGGAAGTTACTGTGTTCTATTACTAAGCGTTGGAAAAAATCAGTCGTTGAGAACCCTATGGAACAAAAAGTTCTAATCTGACATACTTGGAGTTACCATGAGTTGGAATCAACTCGATGGCAACTGGTTGGCTTATTCTGGAAGTTATAAATCTTGGCTTCCTCTGGAAGTATTTTCACTATCATTTCCTGAATAAGAAGTCATAACCACACAGTCATATATTTATAGGGTACAAATCATGGCAGTATCAAGGTTTAAGAATTATGTGAGAGAATGTGAACACGAAATAAATGCTAATAATAATCCGAAGTCATTATCCATAATAAACTCAGATAACATTTACTCAGTACTAAATACCATGCATTACGTTTAGTGTTTTGTATGCAGTATCTCATTTAAATATATGCTGCCCAAGAACAAGGACAACCTCACTAATGGAAAGCAGATGGGCTGGGAAACAAAGATTTAATCTATAAAGAAGATTTATATAAGATCATCTTTGTATTGTAGAAGGTGTTCAGAGGTGGGAGAGCAGACAGAAAGTTATTTTTCAACAACAGGAGTTCCTTTCAATGAAAAAGGATCTCGGACAGTTAGGTACAAGGTGAAACTCAATCCGAGGTGAGCCAACCTGTGGACTGTGGGAGTCGTGCTCTGTACCAAAAAAAAAAAAAAAATTCTGTTGTCGCCCTCGCAGCATTGGAGACCTGGTTCACTGCTGGAAAAATCCCATCCTCCAAGAAGCACTCAAGATTCTAGGGTCATTCTGAGTTGGTGTGGGGAGTTCCTGATAGACTGCAGCTGAAGGGACTCTGTTCACAGGATATAAAACGTTGGTTTGGAACAAAGATTTAAGACCAGGAACAGGAAAGGTCAAGTATTTCTCTCCAGGTCAAAACGTTGGAGATGCATCCTAAGACATCTCCAGGGTAAACCACTGGCCCTGCCTTAGTATAAAGCCATGGATAATCTCAGACCCCATTACCCTTCCTATCTCCCTTTCTTCTTGCCCCCAGTGCAGATTCTTTATTCAGGATCAAGCCTGCTTTGTGAAATCGTAGGAATGCTGATCTCTGAGCCCACCCAGCAGCTGATTCACAATCCCACTTCCCAAGGCTGCTCCGCTAACTCTCCGCTTCGCTTCCCCGTCTGACCTCGCCTCATTCCTAGCCACCCAACCGAACAAAAAGAGCCACTGGAAAGGAGACGCAAATGGAAATGAAAAGGAGACTAAGTCTCTTTATTTTAGATGCTTCCAGAAATGGTCACGTCATTTCCAGATTTCATGAACAGATAATCTCCAAGGTATCGCTCAAGTTAAAGCGGCGGGACTTTTTCCCTCCCCCGTCCTTCTATACGCCTCAGTGGAAGGGGAGGGAGGAGACGGAGGAGACAAGACAGAGGGAAGGGGAAAAGTGAGATAATCAAGACGAGAAAGGGGTGCTGAAAGAAGAAAGAAATGAAGGCAAGAAGAGAGGAGTGTTAGGGGTGGTGGAGAGCTCCGGGCGCCCGCGCCGCGCTTTACGGATCGGACCGGACGCTGCGCCCGAGTCCCACAGCGCGCAGACATCTCGGGGGCCCCGAGAACAGCTGGGACGCACCGCTCTCCGCCCGGCCGCGGCCGGCGCCCCGCATGGCAGCCCCTTGCCCACCCACGCCTCGCGACCGGGGGCACCTCTCTTGCTCGGCACAGCTGCAGGGGAGTGCTCTAGGTGAGTGTGCGGATTTGCGCCGAGCAGTGGAGAGCGCGCCGCGTCTGCGGCTGGCGCGCAGTGGGGAAGGGGAGCGCTTGCTCCCATCCAGATGACTGGGAAGCTCTGCGGTGCTGGCGCCCAATGCCTTTCCAGACACTTCTTTGGGGCGAGCAAGTAGCCCTGAAATTCACGAATTGCCCTCTTCCACTCTACCTGCAACCTTTGCTCCCCGGGGGCGAAGTTGGGGGAAGCCGGCAGAGTACCGGGCCGAACAAGTCGTCCAGGCTGGGAGGGAGAGTCCGTGACCCGGCTCTAGGGCGCGGGGCGGCGGTGCGAGCGGGCGACACCTCACTTAGGGCGCAGGCTCCCGGTGCTTCCTGCCTGGCGGATGGAAAGAGGCAGGACACAAGGCAGAATACGGGACCGTGGGGACGGGAGAGTCTTCGAATTTGTTCCTTGGTGGGAACTGGGGAGGGCTCAGGGACAAGCGATCAGATAAATGTGAGGAGCCAGGAGGAGCGCTAGATCGGAAATCGGTTGCAGTTTTCCAACTTGACTTCCCGCGGGTACGAACCACAGAGGTAAAAGCGCAGGCAGCATCCGCGGCTTCAGTGTGTTTGGGCCGCCGCAGGTCTGCCCAGCGAGGGATTGTTGGCGCCTTCCAGCTTGCTGGGGCGGTTGAGGAAAGGATAAGGGGGCCTTAGCGGCCGGCAGAGTGGGGATTCAACCTCGGTTGAATGGGTAGGCTTCCTGTCCCCGACGGGGCCGGGAGGGCCGCATCTGTGTGCTTAGAAAGTTAAGGAATGAAATAAAGGAGACGAGGAAAAAGAATACATATCGAGATTGGCATTTTATATGTCTTAAAATGTTGGACTTGGTTTGGGGGGTTATTTCCGTTTGCAGAAAAGACTCTCTAACAGGGCACTGAATGGGTACAGAAAGTGCGGTATCAAGAAGACTTTACTGGGATGTAAACTATTTCCCAGACACTTGGACGATTGTAATAGTTAGGCTCATTTAAGTGAACATTTAGGATGGCATCAGCAAGTGGCAACCGCCCACCCCCCCCCCTTTTTTCTGGAATATCTGTGTGATCATTGTAGTTTGAATTTTACTGTGCTATGTCAAAACCAAGGAGCCCTGGTGGCGCAGTGTTTAAAGCGCTTGGCTGCTAACCAAAAGGTCAGCAGTTCAAACCACCAGCCTTCGTGGGAGAAAGATGTGGTAGTCTGCCTCCATTAAGATGACAGACTTGGAAACCTTTGGGGCAATTCTACTCTGTCCTATAGGGTTGTATGAGTCGGAATCAACTCCTCGGCAATGAGTTTGGTTTTCCATGCCCAAAACCAGGGAAATGAAAAAAAGTCACAATGGGTTTTCCTCAGGTTTCAGTTAAAACTTTTTGTATCCTCATTTGGGCATCAATAATCTAATGATACTTCAGTTTGATTGGCTGCATTTGTCTGTTTGTTGTGAAAGGTGGACTTGACTGAGCTGCTGGAGTGGGCATTCAACAGCAGAGCAAACCTCAGGACAGCTAGTGTTAGCCATCCCCTCCTTGTTTACAAACGCTCTTCCTTCTTCTCTCTCGATTTCCCTCTCCTCAAACTCACAAGTAGGGCCGTATCACCGCTTTGTGTTTGCTACAAAGAAAAGTGTAGTTCTTGCCACGCCCCTCCCCATTCAAATCTGTACAGGATCAGTCTTGATAATGAAAGTTGTAATTGAACGTTTCCACTCAGAAGTGGTTTTCTATGCTTTGAGTAGATTGTTCATTAAGGAACAAACTGGGATGTTTTTAGAATAAGTGTTATGCTTGCCTGGTATTAATTAGCTTAGGACTTCCCAGATATAAAAAATAACGTATTTTACTTATTTTTATCCAAGAAATTTTAGTATATTTTCCGCATTCCCTTTAGTTAGTATGAGTCATTTTGTTCAAGGATCAGCCCAGGCTAACTACAGAGCTAACGGGCTTCAGTTATATCCAGGGATTGTTCTCCTTCAACAATATACAAAGATCTCTATTTGTTGGAATGAAGACTTTAAAAAATAATGCAGTTTTTGCCACCTGCTTCATTAGAATGAAGTTTTATAGATGAATTTTACAGAGTTTTATAAAATACCTGAGTTTTATAGATGACTGGGCTTCAGCAACAGCTCCTTTGTAAAGGCAGCTGTCTCAATTTTTTAAAAAATATAAATAAATGTTTTACTTGACTAGTTTTATTAAGTACTTAGGCTGATTGTTCTTATAAAGACTACCAGAAAGCTGCTAATAAAAAAGGATAAATCAAACCTGTCTTATGAAAAATTTTAAAAATTTAACATCAGATACACACCTTTCTTTCAAAGACCCCCCAAATCATTACTTACTTCTTAATTGGAAATGAGAGAAGTGATAGTTGGATTTTCTTATCTAGTAAATGTGATTTCTTTTGAACTTGTCTATTAGTAAAATCATTTCAAGGATTTTTGAAGGACATGGTAGTATTTGAAAAGTCATGGCAGGTTCTCTTTTTTCAGTATTAATTTAAGAGGTGGGAGGTATGCTGTTTGAGGCCTCCTGGCTGCTGTTGAAGTGTTGTTAATCTTTAGGTAATGGGTTGGGTCCAGGGACCCCTGTGGAAGCATCTGGAGTGATTCTGCAAAGAACCACAGCCCCTGTACCTGAAATAGAAAATCTTGCTTTTCTGTTCCCTCACCCTTAAATTAGACAGGCAAGATATACTAATTACTGCTCGAAGAGTGAAGAACCCTTGAACTTCAGTAAGGAACTCAGAATTGGCATCTGTAACAGAACCTATTGCTTCCACTTGAAAAAGTATAAAGAGAAATATTTCAGAGCCTAGGAGTGAACATAAATAGGCAAAGATTATATCAGTGAGTGCTCCCTGAGTATTAAAAAGAGAGGACTGTACTGATCCGATAATCTCTCCAGTTCCTTGGTGGTGTTTCTTCTCTCAGAGGTAATTTTAAAGTAGGTAAGAGTTGCACATGGGAGATTACAGCTTCCTTAAAATCACCCAGAAGCTGCTCCCCATTAAAAATTTCTAACTAGAATATTCTAGTTGATGACCTTGTCCACTTTTCTGTTAGCTTCCTCACACCCTTCCTTATTCTGTCTACCCCTGTTCCGCCTCAAAAATTCCAAGCTCTGCTCTCTCAGTTTAACTCACCCTTCCTAACCTAATTGTCATCCTGTCTTTCCTTATCCAATGTGGATTACACCATGTTGTTGTTGTTAGTTGCTGTCGAGTCCATTCTGACTAATGGTGACGCCATGCGTGCAGAGTAGAACTGCTCCATAGGGTTTTCAAGGCTGTGACCTTTCGGAAGGATATCAGCAACTGTACGATATAAAATCTTACCAACCATACGATATAAAATCTCACCAGCATCTCCAAAACTCTTTCCCCAGATTCTTCCTATTCATTCATTCAACAAATACTTACTGAGAGTCTTTTTGCGTCAGGCAGTGTTCCGGGCCCTAGAGATAAAATAGGAAATACAACAGCTACCTCCCATGGAGCTGATATTCCAGGGAAAAGATAGACAATAAACAGGTACATAAATAAAGAGTCAAAGAATTCCTGATGAATTCTATGAATAAAGTTTAAAAGGGAAATGAGCAAAGAAAGTTATGTAGTAGAAATAACTTTAGGGTGGTCAGGGTAGATTTCTCTGAAGAAATAACAAGTGAGTTGAAACCTGAATGATGAGAAAAAGTCAGCTATGTGAAAATCTGAGGAAAGAGTGTTTCAAGCAAAGGGAGCAACAAGTGTGAAGGCCCTGCAGCAAAAAGAAGCTTAGAGAATTTAGGAAACAAAAGGAATGACAGATTGACATAGAAGTGGTAAATGAGGCACAGCACAAAGGTGAACAAGTTAAGGTCAGAGAAATAGGGTCTTTTAACCCATTATACAGAGTTTCTATTCTATGTACAATGAGAAACCATGAAAGCGTTTTCAGCAGGGAAATGTTTTACAAAGATTCATCTTGTTGTCAAGACTAGCTGTTGAAAGACAGGAAGGGAGCATGGAGGCTGTTAGGAAGCTACTGGAGTTAACTAGCCTAGTTTTTAAACTACATGATAACAGTGGAGATGGTGAGAAGTGCTGAATTCTGGATATGTTTGGAGGTAAAGGTGACAAGACTTGATCATAGATCAGATGTGGTTGCTAACAGAAGAAAGGAATCAAGGTTTATGCATAGATTTATGATCGGAATGGAGTTACCACCACTTCATATGGGGAAGACTAGGAAGTAACAGCTAAATTTTGGGCAGCCTATTAGATATCCAGGTGCAGGTGTCACAGGGAAGTTGGGTTAGAGCTCAGGGGAAAAGTCAAAGATAGGGAAAAAAATGTGTAAGTCATCAGTATATAAGTGGTGTTTTGAACAATGGGACTTTATGAGAAGATACTGAGAGAAAATGTAGTTAAAGAATGAGACTGACAAAAGAACTCTAGAATTGTCCAAAACTTTGGACATTGAAGAGTAAGAGCCAGAAAAGGAAACTGAGAAGGAGCAGTCGTACAAGAAGTCTGTTGTTGTTGTTGTGTGCCACTGAGTCAATTCCAACTCACAGCAAACCTTTAGGACAGAGTAGAACTGCTCCATAGGTCACCTAGGCTGAAATCTTTATAGATGCAGATCACCAGGTCTTTTCTTCTGTGGAGCCACTGGTGAGTTTGAACCAACCTTTCAGTTAGCAGCAGAGTGCTTAACCCTTGTGCAACCAGGGCTCCTGGCAATAGGGCTAGGAGGGTATACTGTCATGGAAACGGAAGAAAGTCTTTTAAAAAAGAGAAAGTGATGATCAGCTGTATCCAATCCTCATATAGTGACCCCTAATGAGATACGAGCAATCACCTTGTAATTTTATATAATCTTTAAAAGAGCTATTTCAGTGAAGTGGTAAAATAAAGACTGATTACGAATGGATAAACAAATTATGGTATATCCACACAATGGAATATTATGCAATGATAAAGAACAACGATGAATCTGTGAAACATAACACGGAGGCATCTCGAGGGTATTATTCTGAGTGAATTTAGTCAGTCACAGAAGGACAAATATTGTATAAGACTGATTAATAAGAATCGAACAGACTGGTAATCTAGTGATTACAATTGTTGTCGTTAGTTGCCATCAAGTAGGCTCCAACTCACAGAGACCTTATGTATAACAACGAAATGTTGCCTTGTCTTGCACCATCTTCATGATTGTTGATATGTTTGAGTCCCTTGTTGCAGCTATTGTGTAGTGCCTTCCAACCTAAGGGGCTCATCTTCCAGCATCATATTGTACAGTATTTTGTTGTGATTCATAAGTTTTTCATTGGCCAATTTTTGGAAGTAGATCACCAGGCCTTTCTTCCTAGTTTATCTTAGTCCGGAAGCTCTGCTGAAACCTGTCCACTATGGGTGGTATTTGAAATACCAGTGGCATAGCTTCCAGCATCATAGCAACATGCAAGCCACCACAGTACAGCAAATTGACAGACGGGTGGTGATTACAATATTAGGGATTTATTCTACAGATGTATTTGCACTCAGGTAAAATAATATATGTTCAAGGTTATTCACTGCAGCTTTGCATGTAAGCAAACAATTGAAAACAACATAGACGGTCCTCAATATAAAATAAATAAATTGTGTACCTCCATTCAATAAGATACGAGTCAACTGCTAAAATGACTAAGGTAGCTTTTTACGTACTAATATGAAAAAATCTTCAAAGTATCTTAAGAAGCGAAAGTACCAATGCAGTGTACATGGTATATTATCATTAATTAAAACAAAAAAGAATCTCTGTATATATTTGCATGCCTATGAATAAAATATCTTAGGAAGTAGATACAAGACAAAACAAACGAGAACTAGATAATAGTAACTGCACCGAAATGGAGCAAGATCAATTCTTGTATATACTTTTATATTTCTGAATTTTGTACACATGCATTACCTATTCATAATGCTAAATAAAATTCCATACATAAATCTGAAGAAAATGTGCATGATTTAAAATAGCGAGAGAAAGGAAAGAATGGAAGGTGAGGAAGTAAAAACTCTTCGTATAAAATAGCTCTTTCAGGAAGTCTACAAGAAGAGGGCTGAAGATAGTTGGAGCAGTCCAGGGGGATTTGTTTTTAAAATAGGAGCTATTGATACCTGAATTAGACTAGTGGGGATAAACCAGACAGAAGGAAAAGTTGATTTAAAGTAAGAGAAAGAGGACAACTGTGGGAACAAAATCTTTTATTACAAGCTTGTTGTTGTTGTTAATTGCTGTTGAATCAGTTCCGACTCATGGTGACCCCGTGTGTGCAGAGTAGAACTGCTCCATAGGGTTTTCTAGGCTGTGAGCTTTCGGAAACAGAATGCCAGGCCTGTCTTCTGAGGCTCCTCTGGGTGAATTTGAACCGCCAACCTGTTGACACTTAACCGTTTGCACTACCCCTGTAAAACCAGTTGCCATTGAGTCAATTCTGACTCATAGCAACTACCCAGGGTCTCCTTAATACGTTCTAGGGAGTGACATTCCAAGTACTAGTGAAGGAAGGAATTAGCATGACTAGGACTAGGAGCAGGGACAGTGCCTATTTTCCTACAAACCCCTAGATCTGTCTCCTTCCTTTGTTGTGCCTCCTACATTCCTGAAGGGAAGTGTTGCCTGGGGCATTTGCACAAACTGTTCCCAATTGATGCTTCCGCAAAGACAAGGTACCTAGTCTCTCTTGGACTCTCAGCCTCTCATCAAATCTTACCTTTGGTCAGCACCCTCTCCAGTCTCCCTTGACAGCTGTTGGTTGCACAGCTTGCCAACCTGCTCAAACCTCCCCCTGCCCTTGCCCCCTTCACTCTCAGGATGCTTCTTCTTGATGGGGAATTCAGACGCTCTCAGGAATGAAGCTCCCTCACCACTTCTGACTCCTGTGTATTTGTCTGCTTAGCTACTCTCCTTCCCTCCAGTCCCAGATTCAAGCTGATCTCTCTCTGCTCTGAATCCCACAACCGCCCCACTCTGCTGTGAACCTTGATTCGTAAATCATACCCTCCAACTCCTGCGACTTTAACGTCTTCTTTGTTTCATGACTCCATTGTTTTATTTTATCATCAAGATCACATCACTCCCATCCTTAAAACAAGTTGACAAGCAGAAAAGCCTCTCTAGATCTTGCACCCTCTTCTAGCTAATATCCTGTTCTGTCCTCTTTTTCTCAGCTAGCTTCTAGAAAAAAAAAACAAAACAAAAAACCTAATTTGTATTTCCTGTCACCATCTCCTCTCTTCCCATTAATTCCTCTCCCATTGCAGGCTGGCTTCCACCCCACCACCCTATGAAACTGCTCTGGCAGTGGTCACCATATTATTAAGTCAGAGGCTGTTTCCTGAGACCTTAGCTCACTGACCTACTTTGTAGCATTTGACAAACCTGTTGCCATTGAGTCCATTCTGACTCATGGTAACCCCATGTGTTACAGAGTAGAACTGCTTCAGAAAGTTTTCGTGGCTGTAATGTTTATGGAAATGGATCACCAGGCCTTTCTTCTGCAGTGCTTCTGGGTGAGTTTGAACTTTAGGTTAGTAGTCAACCATTTGCACCACCCAGGGATCGTAGTAGCATTTGTCAAAGTTAACCATTAACCACTCATGCCTTCTCTTCCCTTGGACTTCAGTACCTCTCTTCCCCTTGAAGTCTGTGGCTTCTGTCGGCATTCCGTCTTCTCCATTCACTTCCATTGTTCTTTTCTTTTGGTTAAAGATCTTTTTGAGAATCATAAAAACAAAACAAAACAAAACAAACAAAAAGCCATCTATGTCTCTCTCTCCAGAAAAAAAAAAATGCACAGAGTTACAAATTTTTGCAGATAATTTTAGTCAAATAGCAGACTAACAGAAGCGTATCCATGGGAGTTAGGACTCCTTCCTAGAAATTCTCATAAAGTAATTTAATCAATTTCTGTGTTTTCAGTTACTCCAAATGTGATGAAGAATCCCAGATTCAGTTACTCCAAATCTCAGTTCTAGCATTGCCCATTAATGATCCCCCTTTGATGTAGCCAAGTCCCAATATATACTGTATTGCCTTCATGATTTTTCCCATTCCTGCTCACCACCTTATTTCTTCTTTATATAAATTCTCTTACATCAAATCACGTTTTAAAATTTAAATAAATAAATAAAATTGTTAATGGAAAATCAATATCACTGGCTACAAATAAAAGGCAACTATAAAAGAGAATATGGCACAAATATAGTGATGTTATTAAATTTTAATTTGATATTTATTGCCAGCTGATAGCCTTGAGCCTGAGGCTGACTTTCTCTTTGCTTAAAAGGGAGATTGGCAGAAGTAAGAAACAAATTTTTACCGAATTGAAACTATCTCAGAAGGTTAATCCAAAGGGAAGGAAAATTGGAAGAGGAATGAATTCCTCCCCATGTGGTGCAAAGTTAGTGGATGCCATGACCTAGTATAACTAGTCATGTCAAGATGCATCCCAACCACCCACCACCTGCTTTAATTCAATATATCTGGCCCGGACTCTTTTTTGACCTTCCAAACTCATCTCTCTGATTCTAGCTTTGCCCTCAGAAATCATTCCCCCCGCCACCAGACACCCTTCTAACTAGGTACTAAAGTCACTCCTGAGGTTCACCCTTCAGCCGAAGATTAGACAGGCCCATAAAACGAACAGTAACACACATAGCTCAACCATATAGATGAGAATAAAAGGGGACACCAGCCCAGGGGCAAGGATGAGAAGGCAAGAGGGTACAGGAAAGCTGGACAAAAAGCTCAATTAAATCAGGGAAATGGGGAACTGAAGGTTGAGAAGGGGAGAGTGTTAACACATCTCGGGGTTGGCAACCAATGTCACAAAACAATATGAGTATTAATTGTTTAATGAGAAGTTAATTTGCTTTGTAAACCTTCATCTAAAGCACAGTAAAAAATAAATTATTTTTCCTATACTACCACCAAATTAATTAATTTTAAGGATTAGTTCTAGCCCGTGTCCTGTGGGAACTAGCCAAGCCCTGTAGCTAACACCCTTCTGGGCCCTCTTTTATCTGGGCTTGTGCTGCAACTTCACTTTCTGCCTCTCCACCTTGCCCACCTGACAGCTGAGCTATCCTACCACAGGAGGGAACTACTCACACTTCTCTGAACACATGGGGTTTTGCTTTCTGCTATTTACTCCTCTGAATGTCCTTTCTTTCCGGTCTGCCTTGCAAATTCTTAGTCATCTACTAAAATTCAGATTTTTTTTTTTTTTCCCCCAAGAAAATCCCCCTCTGCACTTGACTAGCTGTAAACATTTTTCAGACTTCCAGGAGGCAGTCAGCACGCTGTTTGTATTTTATTTATTTACATATCTCTTCTCTCCAGTTAAGCTGGTATGTCCTTGGAGGCAGGAATTGAGTGTTATTCATCTCTGTATCCCCAGAATGAACTAACCATTGTGCTGGCACAAAGGGCATCAAAGGGAAGCTTCTGCACTCTCCCGTTGCCGAGGGTAAGAGCACCTGAAACAAGCCGTGTCATTGAACACTTCACAAATACCCTTGGGTAGAAGTGATTCTCTAAAAATCATCTAAAAAATTTCCCATACTGTATGCAGTGTTGGCTCTCCCTATGGCATTTCGATCTTTTAAAATGTTTCATAAAATTAAAAGGCCAAAAAACCCAGAGACGCTTCCTTACATAATCTTCTGTACCCACAATATCCAAGACAGATGGCTATTTTTCTTATATATTAAAAAAAAAAAAAGCCTCAAGGGGAAAAATTATATAACCTAATTTAGTAACTCGCTATTGTATACAACTGCCTTTATTATTATTATTTTTAACACAATATAAATTGACAATACTGTAGTCATTTCTGTCTTGAAATGGACAATATGTGGTTACCATTTTTCTTGTATCTTTCATCTATTTCAAAACAATGCCAACTGATATTTAACAAAACATCTCAAATCAGGAGTTGTTGATGCTCATTTATCATTTGTAACTGGTTAACTTTCAACTTTATTGATCTTTGGCTCCAGTTCAGTTTGTATGTTTCCTCTCTTTCTGTATTAATCCCTCATCTTTAAAGTAAATATACATGAGTCAGTACATACATTAAAACAGTCAAAATTATATGCAAATAACCTTGCTATCCAAGCCTGTAACTTTTTTTCTTGATAATGTTTGTATCCTATACTTTATCTTTTGAGACAGTTGTGACATTTGGAAACCACATAAACTATGATTTTGTGTTCTAATTACCATGGCAAGCAAGATGCCTGACTACTGCAGTGACAGGGAAAGTAATTCCAGGAAAAGACTACCTCATGCTTATAAACAAGAGTTACTCAGTCATACGGTACAAGTAGCATAATGAATAGGGTAGTCACATGTTTTCATGCCTTCTTATTAGATAATGTTTGAAATAGTAAGTACCATACTTGGAAATTAGTCATTTCAATATTCTGTCAGCGTATCTCCCAGTTCAGCTACCGCAGTGAGGCACTAATAATTCTAGGCACCTTTTGGCTGTTCCTAGGAGTCCTGGCAGCGGTGCTTGACAAGCCAAGGATCCTTCAATCTTTATAATTCTGGCTGAAATAAAAGTAACGGAGCTCTCTGTTGTTATCTTTCATAACTAAAGTCTAGACTGTATGATTAGCAGCGTTTATGTTTTGGAAAAAAAGAACCCGGATTTCAAAAGCTCAAAGAACCATTTTCTCTCAGATTCATCTGTGGGTATTACTTTCCCTTACCTTTCCTGCTTAGGTTCAATCAGCCACCATTAGGTCTAGAGTATATTAGAAGAAAGGAAATAATATTCCTCCCCTCTTTAATCATAATCCCGGAAAAAGCCTTCAAAGGAGTGGGTTAGAATCCTGACAAACCTCATTTTTGTCCTAAAGAAGTTTATCATGATTTAGCTCAATTCTATACAATTTTCCTTCTAAGGATATTTTCACATTTTCTTTTAATTATGTTTAATGGAAGTTCAAGAAACTTAAAAAAAAAGTATAAAATTTTAGCTACAGAAATATTCCATATAAAAAAACCCAAAACCAAACTGCCATCGAGTAGATTTCGACCCATGGCGACCCTATAGGACAGAGTAGAACTGCCTCAGGATTTCCAAGGAGCGGCTGGTGGATTCAAACTGCCTGCCTTTTGGTTCGCAGCCCAGCTGTTAACCACCAGGGCTCCATCTAGAGATATAGGTATAAATAGATGTAAGGTGTCAATGGGCGATGAAAACAGTTAAGCACTCGGTTGCTAACCGAAAGGCTAGTGGTTTGAACTCACCCGGAAGAAAGTCCTGGTGATCTGCTTCTGAAAGGTCACAGCCACGAAAATGCTATGGAGCAGTTCTACTCTGCACACATGGGGTCACCATGAGTTGGAATCAACTCAACAATAGCAATATATCATTCTTGTTAACATTGCTAACCAAATAGTATATCATTGATGTGAATGTTCCTCTTTATTCCAAAAGTTATTTTGTTAAGGTTATTTTAAGGTTAGTTTTATTATCTTGTGTCCAGAAAATGTGACCAGCATGATTTCCATCTGAGATTCTTAAGTAAGGTTTTTCTTTTTGGTTTATCATATGCTTAATTTGTGTTACATTCCACTGCATTCTTGAAAAACAGTGAATTATGTGCTGGATAACACTAAAGTTTAGTATTATTTTCAACACTTCTGTATTCTTATTTTATATGATTGATCTACTCTAATTTATAGAGATACACTAAAGTCTCCATCTACTGCTGTATTTGTCTATTTCTCATTGGATATCCACCTTGTGATTCATGTATTCTGAGACTGGGTTATTGGACACTTAAAAGTATATGGTTGTCAGGGCTTCATTTGTGGTATGTGCAATGTTTTATCTTTTGTACGGAATTCATCTTACCTGATATTAGCCTTATTGTCCTTTCTTTCTTTACCTTCATTGAAAGTTATGTTGGGCGGTGTCATTTTATTTTTGGATTTCTCTTACAAGTAAAATAGCAATGGATTTTATTTTTACCCAATTTGAGACCCAATCTGGATATTCTGTTTCTTAGCAGAAGAGCTCATCTTATTTTTTAAGTTAGTTACTATCAATATCAGGTTCCATATTAGTTGATCCAAAATATTGTCTGTGTTTTCTTGTTGTTTCTTTTCTATTTTGTCATCCCTTTTCTATTTGTTCATTGTCTTTTTTCATTCATCTGGTAGTTTCTTGGCTTGTTTGTACTTTTGGAAAAAAATCCATATTTACTCAGTTTTGACTTATAGTCAACTAGGAGTTGACATAAATTCTCTCAGAAATTGGTTAGTTCACTGTTTGAATTCCTTATCATTTCCAAGATCCAGCAGCCAGACAGGAGTGTGGAAGGAACAAGTAGTCCCAATGGAATCTTCTTTCATCAAAATGTCTATCATGCACTCCCCTGTATGATGCTGTCTTTGCCACAGTAAACTTCATCAGTGCCCAGTTGTATGCTTGGCCAGACCAGACATTTCTGGATGTTAGGATGCCGCCAGACTTCTAGCAGACAGCAGAAGTAGGAGATAATACTTCCCGTTGTTACTCAGACTTTTTTTTGCTGCAATTCCTTGCTCCATTTATTTAGGGCATGACAGTTTGGGTCTGTGAGCATCATCTTTACTTCCAGATGCACAGTTTTTCAGGAAGAAATTGAAAATTGATATATCTCCACCCTCTATACCTTCCATCCACCACTCACGTGTCAGTTTGTTTTACTGTGGTGACTTGTGTGTTGCTGTGCTGCTGGAAGCTATACCACTGGTATTTCAAATACCAGCAAGCTCACCCATGGTGAACAGGTTTCAGTGGAGCTTCCAGACTAAAACAGACTAGGAAGAAGGACCTAGTGATCTACTTCTAAAAAAATCAGCCAGTGAAAACCTTAAGAATAGTGGCAAAACATTGTCTGATATAGTGCTGGAGAAGAGCCCATCAGGTTGGACGTCACTCAAAATATGTTCTGGGCAGAGTTTCATTCTGTTGTGCATAGGGTTGCTATGAGTCGGAACTGACTCGACAGTACCTAATAACAACAACATGCCTTCCATCAAACTGACTCACACTATATCTAGTAGAAATTATTGAAAATTTGTCCAGGAAGATGTCAGGTGTCACAATGGCTCAGTTGTTTCTTCCTTTATAGGTTTATAAAGAGTTTCAATATAAACTCCGTGCAGACTTGCAGAGTTGTGACTTTTGATCCAGTGTATGTATCCTGTCAAGAAGGATAAATAGTAACTTTGTACACTTATTGTATACAGAAAAAATAAGTTAGCGTATTATCTGAAATCAGGACTACATAGTAAACTATTTGCCATGGACTCAGTTCCAACTCATGGCAACCCCATTATGTGTCAGAATAGAACTGTACTCCATAGAGTTTTCAATGGCTGATTTTTCAGAAGTAGATTGCCAGGCCTTTCTTCCAAGGTGCCTCTGAGTGGACTTGAACCTCCAACCTTCCAGGTACCAGCCAAGCTCATTAACTGTTTATCATTAACTGGTATATAATAAACAGAGTCAAATCACTTGGGTAAGAACAAGAGAAAATTTTAATATTCTAAGGTTGTAAGAGCTGATAAACATCTGTATTGGAGAGATAATGAATGCAGTGTATACATATGTTGGCCAAATGCCTCTTAAAATTAATAATTTGTCCAGTACTCTGGATCATTAGCTGCTTTAAATGATTACTCATAGAGCTACTCTTGCTGTTCAGTTATTTTTAGGGCATTCAGTAGAATTCCATTGTGAAAAGAAGCATTTTCTACCGATAAGCACACAAACTATTCGAATGCAATAGTTTTTGGCATGACTACACATTGAAATTGCAATTTTGAAAAGGGACAAGGAAGGACAATAAGTAAATAAGAGGGGAAAAAAAAAGAAACTGGTGAGTTTTATTTTTTATAGTAGGATGCCCTTGACGTATAAATGACAAAGGTATTTCAAATGTCAACAGATGAAAACTCAGCTCCAAAAGGTATATGTAATAGCAAAGAAAAGAGATTAGTGTTAAAATTATTTTTTTAAAAAGTTATTAAAGGTTCTGGATGAAAGTGTTTTGGCGAGTGGTATGCTGGTAAGTGTTTAACAACCAGGTAGGGAAGGGAGATGAAGAGCCCTGGTTTGTAGAGTTACTGATTTCCCTGGTGTAAACTCTCCCAAGGGGATCGGTTTTAAGCCATTATGTGAAGTCACTGGACACAGAGTTGAGAAGAAATGTCCCGAACAACTCTCATGAGCCAGTGGGCGCTAGCTCTAACATTTTACTGAGAAGACCTTTGTAAGAATTCTTTGAAATGGTGACCAGGCTATGTAAGATCTAAATGGTATACAGAGAAGGTTAAGGCTGTCTTGTGTTTGGTGCTATGCACTTTAACACCTGTAAAATGTTTAATAATGAGAGCTATTTTACAGATATCTTGTTAGGATTAAAAGATACAATAAATATGAATGTACTTAGTCTATAAATAGGTTCTAAATATTATTTTTCTTCCAGCTTCTGTACTGGCTGGTTCCTTCTTCTTGCCCTTACTCATCAATAAGTAGTAAAAAGAGGTCACAGCTGATGTATAATTACTAAGGAGTGGCCAGTGGTAGTTCAGCTGCAGAATTCTTGCCTTCCATGCGTGAGACCCAGGTTCGCTTCCCAGTCTATGCACCTCATGCACAGCCACCATCTCTCAGTGGGGGCATCTATGTTGCTATGATGCTCAACAGGTTGCAGTGGAGCTTCCAGAGTAAGACAGGCTAGGAAAAAGTCCTGAGGATCTACTTTCAAAAATCAGCCAATGAAAATCGTATGGATCACAATAGTCCAATCCCACTGTGCGTGAGTCAAGGGCTGACTTGATGGTAGCTAACAACACCGTTGGTAAGAAGATCATGACTCTAGTGTTGGCACAACTAGGCAACTATGAAAATTGCTGCTATATGGGAGAGAGTGTTCATGAGAAATGCAGACACCAAGGAAGAAATTACGTACCAAGAGTTGTTTTCATTTCTATCTTAGAGTGTCAAAATAAGATAAACTCAAAACTTTGAAGAAGCTATAGGGTACATGGATAATGTTTGTGACCGGATTTTATCGCTTATCATTTTGCAGCCTCTGATAGAGGAAGAAGAAGGCAGGGGATGTGGAAGGGATATTGAGTCGGCCAACCTATGGTATTTGCCCCCAAACTACAATTCTTGAAGAGGTATAAACAATATGTCACGGTATTTCCCAGAAGAAAATGAGAAACAGGGAAGACTTCAAAGCTTGACATTTGAAATGGTCTTTGCAGGATTTTGATGGATGGAGATGGTCAGATTTAGAACATTTTGAGAGAATCGAAAAGAAAATGTGCTGGCACAGTAGAAAAGATTAAAAATTAAAAAAAACAGTGAAGAGTCTAATGTGTTCCAAACACAAAGTAAACCTAGAGTAAGATTAGGAGATATACTATAAAAATAGCTTAGAACCAGATTAACAAATGAACCTCTGAGTGTGCCTTTTATTAACTATGTAATTCACATATTCTGAAATGGTACAACATACACACACTATATTAGCTGCTCTGTATATGTTTTTATTTAATTCCCAAGCTGATACTAAAAAGAAAGTATTGTCCAATTTATAGAAGGAAGTTGATGACCAGTTATACATGCATCAGCTAAGAGCAATCTAGTAATACAGGAGTAACAAGAGGGAAGTGTTAAGTTCTTGCAATTATTTGACATTTGCTAATTAAAATTCTTAACCACCTCTAAGCCAAAGGCAAAATTAGAAGTGACTGATTACTACAGATTCCAAAGGACCACTCTTCATAAAGCAGATGGTGATATTTTAGTAGTTTTCCTTATGAAAGTGGGTGGCTCCCCTCGCATTTACTTACTCTTTGCAACATATTGTTGAAGGAACTTTTGCCCTTTCTGGCATATGAAACAAAAGTTACTTAGGTAATTTTTTCAGAAATTTTTATCCAAGTTTTCACTGAGGAACAAGTTAGCCCATCTACACTCGCGTAATGCATTTGTTTGGATAATTTTTCAGTTTTGTTTGCACAGAACTGGACCTTGAGAAAATCTGAAACATGACAGGAAAACATGATATAGGAAGGGATAAAGTTTGCAAACATGATTCTAGTAAAGAAAATGGACTTAGTTGAGTGCCTAAGGGAATAATGTTCTCCTGAAATTGTTCTTACCGAAATCCACAGTGACCTCCAAACTCATAAATCCAAAAAACAATCTTCAGCCCTCATCCTGACTTTGGGCATACTGCGCTCAAAGTTTGCAAATGGGATGCACAGCTGCAGTGTGAATTGACCTCTGCTGCTGGCATTCTTTCAGATTCCTTTATTTCATGTTGCATAAAGGAAGTTTAAATATAAAAAGTTAAAGAATACAAATGGGGAGATTACTGAGGAGTTTTAAATGTATGTCAACATTTTCGTCATTCACTGGTTTTGCAGATGCCACCTCGGTACTATTGCTCATGTTGCTGATGAAGCCATGCTATATTAAAGCACAGCTCTGTCAGATTCAGGACGGTTAGTGGAAAGATGCTCTTTGTCAAAGATGGAATTGCCAAGTAGGCATTCGGTGAAAACTGTCTGATAACCTTCAGAAATGGTACTCTCCTTTTGTAGGATCCCAGAGAGACATCATTATCAGGAAGGAAAACACAAGTTCTTGTCATTTATTCTTGGTTGCTTTAAGGAATTATACAAATCCTGTGTAACTTTAGGAGTCCTGCAAATACTTATTTGCTTTGGGTTTGAAGCGCTCTCCAGAGAGATGTTGGGTAAGATGTAAAACAGCCCTTTGAACGAATTAAAGAAGCTGTAAAGAGCTGCACTGAAAACATATATACGTATTCCTCCAGTATTGGCAGCGTTGATACAAAATGACATAGAAAACAGAGTTGTGATAGGAATTTTTAAAATAATCCTTATACAAGGGAGTGTGGTTGAAGGAAGGGTAGCAGTGGCGAAACCTCATGCCCACTATTTGGGCAAGGTAGCATAGTTCTTGCATATACTGTTAACATCACACCAGTGTCTCAATCTTTGCGTCCTAAGCACCTCACTGAAGTCCTTGGGTGGTACAAACGGTTGACATGCTTGGCTGCTAGCAGAAAGGTTGGCTGTTCAAGTCCACCCAGAAGTACCTTGAAAGAAAGACGTGGTGATCTACTTCCAAAAAATCAGCCTTAAAAACGTTGTGGAGCACAGTTCTACTCTGACACACATGGGATCACCATGAGTTGGAATGCACTGGATGGCAACTGGTTTAAGCGCTCCACTGCCTCACCCTAGTCCAGGGGGTAGGGTGAGGGTATATTGATAGTAAAGTCGCTTTTGAATCCTCTCCTTAGCTCTGCAGGAATTTGACTGACCCTAACAACTAGAAGCTTATTGGATTTATGAACTAAAATATAGATTATACTTGGCCCTCCAAATCCATGGGTTCCACATCCGCGGATTCAACCAACCGCGGATCAAAAATATACAGGAAAAAAAAGTTCCAAAAAGCTTGCAAAGACTGAGAAAGCATTAAGTTTTAACCGTAAGCATTAACAACCATTTACATAGCATTTACATTGTATTAGATACTATAAGTAATCTAGAGATGACTTAAAGTATATGGGAGGATGTGCATAAGTTATATGCAAAAAAGACACCGTTTTATATACGGGACCTGAGCATCCTCGAGTTCTGGTGTGTGTGGTGGGGGACTGTGTTCTAGAACCAATCTCTGGGTGAATACTGGGGGACTACTGTACTTGTTGCCTTCTGTCTTCAACTTTGGTCTGAAATTCCAGGAAACAATAAAAATATCCTTTGTCATCCTGTTACATGTAAAACAAAGGAGAATTAACTTCCAGGTTTTCACTATTAGAAATCATTCTGAGGTTTGTCTCATGTGCATACTATTTTACTTCATTTAAATTATTTTTGCATGATAAATATTCAGCGATGGGATTACTGGTCAAATAACGTGAACGTTTTTTTGGATTGTGTTACTTATTGCCAAGGTTCTTCTTAAAAGAATTTTACCAATTGCCACTGTAGATTTGCTGGGCTTTGTAGGTTTCCTCTCAGCCTGACATGCACGTACATGATTTAATTGCTAATGCATTTGGTATATAATAAGAACATTTTTTTCTTAACTCTTGAATATTTTTATATATTTGTGTCCATTGTTTTACCAGTTGGTTTATTTTTAAGGGACAGTTTTGTTTTACATCCACCTTATGTATTTGGATCTACAAAATTTATACAAGAATGTTAGGAGAATTTTAGTAAATTCAGTAAACTAAATAGACTCTCAGTTTTATTTTCTCTCTTGCTTTGTTTTTCCTTTGACGTCACCTTTATGATACTATTTCTTTCAAAAATCCTTCTCTTACTTTTGGCTTCCAGTTTTGTACTCATGCTAGAATTTTGGTAAGTTGCATGAAAAAATAAATGTGGGAAATACAAATTAATTATTAATGAACAAACTTTATAATTGAACAGTATTTCCATCATACCAACATATAAAATTATAAATTTTTAATGTATATGGTAAAATAATAGAAGAACATTAGCTAATATGAAGCAAAAATGCTTCTATATCTTATAAATTACAAAAAATGAGATTATTAATTAGTATTTCAACAAAAAATGCACGCTTATTATTGACAAGTTGCAGACTTTAATAAAATTAGGAAAAATTAAATATTAAATGTCAACAATTTAACTCTTGAATTTTTTTCAACCCGTCTTTAAGGATATTTCACTAATATTCCATACAGTTTTAATTTATTGACTTTTAAATTCTGCTTTTTCACATTTCTATGTGATATTTGCATTTCTTTTTAAGGAATGGAAACATTTTAACTCCATTTTTTAAGGTAGTAATAATGAACAAGCCTAAATCTTAAAATATGGTAGGCAAAGTTGAAAGAAATAGACACAATAAAACATTTTAATTATACTAGTTTCCTAGAATCGTGGGCCATTTAACATGATTTATGCTTATATACAGAGAAGTATGTCATCTACTGGATGTTGAGAAATATGTAACAGGATGACAAAGTATTCATGAACTTAAAAGTTTTTTCACATACCATCAAAAATGCAATTAGATATTTAGAAATATGCTAATATTTTGTTTTAGAATAATTATTCAATGACACTTTATAAAATCTTTTTCACTTGTTTTAACTTGAAAAGTAAAATTTAAGTATCAAATTTGAAAGTTTATATTGGTACACATGGTTAAAATCAGTTTAATACATTTGTTATAATTACCATTACTAGGTTGCTTTATTAAAAGGGAAGGAATGGACCTAAAATATAAAGTGTCAAAGATTTACAGATTCAGCCAGAAGCTGGTATTTATAACCGTATTTATTTTTTGTAAAGTGCATTATCATCTGAAATACCAACTCAGGTAAATCAAATTTTAAATCTACCTTGAGCCATGCTAAATATAATGAAATCAAAAGTCAATGTAAGCATTCTTGACCATGTCAAATAAACAGGTTTTCAACTGAAGGTAATGTCCTTTGATTTCCTAACTAACTGACTTAGACAAATAATCATAGGATTACCAGTACATGAACCAGCCCTTTGTTAATATTTGGCATTTCACACCAAGAGTGGTTTATTCAATATTTTATTCCTACCTAACAATACTAACTATTGAATGCTGTAAGCTTTTGGCACAAGAACTTGTTTTAATTCATCTCTAATAAAAAAAAAAAAAACATTGTTTTGGAGTTTGAGAGCCATAGGATGTCTGCATTATGTTCTTTTATTGAAACCCACTGTAAAGAATTCTGAGCCATATCCTCCCATGTTTCTGAGGCTATGCGAAGTAATAAAAAAACCAAAACAAAACCCATTGCCATCGAGTTGATTCCGACTTATAGCCACCCTATAGGACAGGGTAGAACTGCCCCATAGGGTTTCCAAGGAGCAGCTAGTGGATTCTAACTGCTGACCTTTTGGTTAGCAGCCCAGCTTTTAACTACTGTGCCACCAGGGCTCCTATGAAGTAAGAGTATTATTTTAATCAGAGTAGTTGCTTATATTTGCACAGGCTGTATATTACCCAGTCTGAGGATACCATTCATAGCTTATTCATGCAATACACAACCTGCGCAACTCATACACTTTACACCTGATTCTAACTGTAAATAAATCAAGCTTCATAAGAAATGGTGCTCATGGGAAGCGCAGTGAATTAGGAGTCATCAGATCCTTGTTCAGGTCACAGATCAGCTAACTCCTAGCTGGATGTTATTATTCAAGTCAATTAACCTGTCTGAATCCCAGCATGCTATTAGTAAAATCATGATAATAATATTCATCCCCAAACCTCACACAGTTGTCTGCATTAACCAAATAATCTTTTGTAAAATTTCAAGTTTTATGTAAATGTACATTATTATTTAGAAAGTAAGTGAAATAGGAAGATAAACCTTTGCAACATATATGGATTTTAATTATTTTTAAGAGCCAGCATAGTATGCTATACCATGTAAGCTATAGGCCCAAAGCTAGAAGTAAATGAATGAAATATTTTTAATTAAATGGATAGACATAATGTTACTGTCTGTGAAAAATGTTTTTAACAGTTTATACCAATTTATAATTCTCCACATTAGATTTTTTAAAAACTCAGTGGACCCCAAAGTCCATCGAATGGGGAAAAGACAGTCTTTTTAACAAATGGTGCTGGCAAAACTGGATATCCATCGGCAAAAAAATTAAACAGGACCCATACCTCACACCATATACAAAAACTAATTCAAAATGGATCAAAGACCTACATATAAAGCCAAAAAACAATAAAGTTCATAGAAGAAAAAATAGGACCAACACTA
>NW_004443948.1:3145279-3198962 GCF_000243295.1 Trichechus manatus latirostris | reverse complement strand
CTGACTGTTTAATGAGAAACTATTTGTTCTGTAAACCTTCACCTAAAGTACAATAAAAAAAAAAAGAGGAGAAAAAAAAAAAACTAGGTGGGCTCTATTTTCCCTGATATTCTTTTTAAAAAGGTTTTATTTGCCTCTTGCATTGCTTCATATTTATGATAAAAAGTGTCAATAGTTTATAATTGGTAGTGGGAGTCCCTAGGTGGTGCAGATGGTTTTAGTTCTTGGCTGCTAACCAAAAGGTTAGAGGTTTGAATCCATCCAGAGTCACCACAGAAGAAAGGCCTGGAGATCTACTTCTGAAATCTCAGCCATTGAAAACCCTATGGAGCATGGTTCTACTCTCACACATCTGGGATCGCCATGAGTCGGAACTGACTTCACAGCAACTGATTTGGTAGATAGTCGGTTTGAGTTGGAAAGAAGAGAAGTAATGTAACAAGTAGAGGAACTCTGACTCAAGACCTTGTTGCTTACGCACAGTCTAGCTTGGAACTCATCCTCCTTTCCAGGACCTCTAAATGTTGGAGCACTCTAGATGTCCAACTTCAGCCTTCTCTTCTTTATCCATACTCATTCCTTAGAATGTCTCGACCTATCCCATAGTTTAAAATAACTCAGACATGCAGAAGTCTTCTAGATTTTTGGCACCAGCCCTGAATCCCCATGACCTTTAGACTTAGCAAACAGCAATGAACGTCTTGCTTTATATATCTTATGTGCAATCTCAAATTAACATGCCCCAGAACGCTCTCTCCTTTTTGTACTGCAACGTGCGCCTCCCTGATCTTTCCTATTTTGTTATAACACCACTCACCCCCTAGTTGCTTAGGCCAAACATACGGGCATCATTTCTGACCTCTCTTGTTCCCTCTTACTCCCATACAATGTATTAGCAACTTACTGGTTCTGCCTCAGTATATATTCCTTATCATGTACTATAAAACGCTGAATGATCTTATCCCTGGCCATATTTTTCAAGCTCATCTATATAGAACAGACCTTTCCACTTACCGCTTTTCATAGCACATATCCTTCCTGGAAATTATGTTTATATCTGTTTATTTATTTATTGTCTCTCTCCTCTGTTATGGAAAAATTTCTTCAGTTTTATTCCCAGGTTCATACTTAGAATGGTGCCTTGCACATTGCAAACACTCAGTTATTTTGGAATGAATAAATTCACAGCCATAGTATGAATCCCTCAATAGAAACAGCCCTGGAAATGGTGTAAATCAGACTGACAGCTGCCCATGACCATCAGTGTGCTGGATTAGGACAGGTGCATAGATATGCTTTCATAAACACATTCTTGGTTACTGAAATACATCCTTGGCATTCTTTTTATGTACAGGGAGCCAAAAATGTCATATTGATTCAAAGAAATAATTCTACCTATTTGCAAACCAAAAGGTCGGCAGTTCGAATCCACCAGCTGCTCCCTGGAAACCCTATGGGGTAGTCCTACTCTGTCCTATAGGATCGCTATAAGTCAGAAGTGACTCAACAGCAACAGGGATTCTTAACTCAAGATAATTCTTTATAAGAGTAAGAGCTTTCAAAAGCAAGGCACGGGAAGTCTTTTATTTTTGTCTTGAACTCTCCATCGCTCCAATCACTCTTCTCTTCCCTCCGTGTTTTCATACGTAGGAACGTATTTTGTGTCTTTCCTTCCATAGTCTAAAATGACATCCAGACTTGATGATAGTGATAATAAAAAGTATTATTATGCCAAGTCATTTTAATTCTGCAATATCCAAAGCACATAAAAATATGTCATAGTAATAAATCTCTTCTCTTACTCTTCACAATGTCTTATTTGCCCTAACAGCTTTTCAGACAACAGCCATAATAAATGAATTCTCTAGTGTGATTTGCATGTCTCTCATCAGAAAAGTAGTGTCTGTTTTGGAGGCTAAATTTGTATTTGATACATTAAATGATCCTAAATAATAGCCCTCAGAGCTGTCCTGGCCTGACTGATAATGAATTTTATAGTACACAGTATTGCTTGGTTGCCTGGTCCTGCAATAAATTAATTACTGAATGAAGTATGCTGTTATATAATCACTGGTTTCTCTCTCCTGAATTTATTTTAATAATTACCAAATTATGTCCCATTGCTTCTTCGTCAAAATAATCTCCTAATGTGAAGCTTGTTCCTTCTCCCATATTCTGTGTGTTGGTTGATGGTACCATCTTTTATCCACTCTCCGAAGCAAAAAGAGTCATTCCTTAATGCCTGCCTCTCATTCATTTTGTATGTCAAATGAGTCACAAGGTATTCTCAATCATACTTGAAAAATATCTCTGGCATCTGTTCTCTTCAGAACCATAGGCTTTTCCTTAATTAAGGCTTTGACTTTTAAAGAGTGGCCCATTGCAGCATCACAGACATGCATTTACTCAGCTTCTGACTTCACTGTCTCTTCCCCATAAAGCCAGAAAGGGGTCAACTCAGAATCTCTCTCAAAGGTTGTAAGGCTTGGAAATGGTGGTCTTGTTACTACATGACCAACCACAGAGATGCCACTTGAGGTAGAAAATTCTATTGAAAGAGTGGGTTGTGATACCAGACAGGTATGGTTTCAGATCCCATTTGTGCCCTCTACCAGTGGTATGATTTTGGGCAAGTTCACCTCTCTGTAACTTATTTTAATCATATTTCATGTTGAGATAATAATTCACATTTCATAGGGTTGTTGTGAAGACTAAATGTGATCATGTGTATAAAGGATATGTCATGACATGTATGGATACTCGGTAGAAATTAGTTCCATTCCCACATTCTTCTGCCACTTCTAGGCACCATCAGATGGTACCCAAAACACATCTGTGGAAAACATGGCTGACTTCCTGGCCCACTTGTACTGGTATCTTTTAAAAACACCAGTTGCCGTTGAGTCGATTCCATCTGATGGCAGCCCCATATTTGTCAGAGTGAAACTGCTCCATAGGGTTTTTAATGGCTGATTTTTCAGAAGTAGATCACTAGGTCTTTCTTCCGAGGCACTTCCAGATGGACTTGAACTTCCAACATTTCAGTTAGTAGCCATGCATTGCACTACCCAGGGACTTCCGTACCTTTTGAGTTCCATGGATTTTCTTATTTCTCAACCAGGGAAAGGGAGCCTGGATGAAACCTTGTTCTGTCTCAGGGAGCCTGTTTCTCTACTTCTGCAAATTCCCTTGTTAGAATAGCTGGAAACTGTTTGTCTTCATGCTAATTTTCTTGCTTTGAGATACATCAATGACTCCTCCCAGACTACAACCAAAAATATAGATCCCTTAGCCTTCCCTCTTCTGCCCATGCATATTTTTACAAACTCAGCTGTCCCACTCATCCATTTTGACTGCTTGGCTTCCTCATATAGTTCATGTTCTTTCACTCCTCTGTGCCTCTACCGTGCCAGTCTCCCCACTCAGAATGTTTCTGTGCCCTGTAAACTCCTAATATTCTCTCATAACTTCCTCTATAAAGCTTTTCCAACCTTTGCCTCATCCCAGGAAATCAGTTTTTCCCATCTTAGTAGTGTTCCCATTGAACTTTGATATGTCTCTATAAGCATGTATCTTGTCATATTGATACTATTTGTCTTACCCACTACTATGGAATTCCTTGAACGGATGACAGTAACACAACATTTGGAATGTTCTTGAAGGTCCATAAATAAGTGATGGATAATGGAAGATATTATTATCATTAATTCTCTTGTGTCACCCCTTTTAAATGTTTTTTCCCCAGATACTCACAATTATTATCTGAGTTTTGTCAAATTGGGCTTCCATTTTGTATTCTATAGAATAAACAAATATGATTTTCATGGTAGCACTGTTTTCATATAGTTCTGAACACAGAGATTTAAAAACCTAGACAAATACTCTGGTATTTGTGCTTCTTCCATTTGCATGAAAATATTCTGTAGTTGAAATTTCAAAGTTGAGAAATTTCAAAACCTGTGTTAAAAAAAAAATCCTTAGAAAAATTAATCCTATTTAGCCAGTTTAATAAATAAATAAATTGGAAAGCAATGAAGCATAATTTCAACAACCTTGAAAAATAAACACTCAGCTTTTATTCCCAAAGTTATTTCATAAGGCAAATTGGTGCCCCCCCAAAAATGTGTTTTTAGCATGATGGCCCTTAGAGAAACTCCTTAGAGAAGTATGAGGTGACTTAGGAATCATTGGCATTCAGCTTTTGTACCATATTTAACCTCAGTAAAGCCAAGCAGAAAGGCACCAGACATTCCCAGAAACTGCACCCTTCACTCCCAGGTAACTTAATGAAATTCTGTAGTTCCCCACATGGGATCTTCATTGCTGAGGTGAAGGCCAGAGGGAGGGAACATTTAAACCTCTAGCCAATAAGCCTACTCTGCAATTTAATTCCATCATACGGTTTAAACCAAAAACAAACAAACAAACAAAAAAAAAACCCCATTGCTGTCGAGTCGATTCCGACTCATAGCGACCCTATAGGACAGAGTAGAGCTGCCCCATACGGTTTCCAAGGAGCGCCTGGTGGATTCAAACTGCCAACCTTTTGGTTAGCAGCCGTAGCTTTTGACCACTAAGCCACCAGGATTTCCAGAAGGTTTAAAGAATTCTATAATTCCACTTGAGGCTTCCACTATTTCCTCCCTCATTTGTGATGGCCACTGTGCCACCAGGGCTCCACATTATTTTCAGACCCTCTTATAAAGTTTGTCCTGTCTCTCAAGAAGTCAGGTAGGTTATAGTATGTTTCCATATTCTGCAGTTTATGTATGAGTATTTTCAAAAACCCACTTTATAAAATATCTGACCAAGTGGGAGACTTGTGCTTTCTGACATAACATGAGCCTGGCATGTCATTCTAGTTCAATTAGTTAAGTATTAAAAAATACTATTCTCATGTCTGAGAATATTTATAAAAATATGAATATTTTTAGTCTTTTTAATGATTTTTAAAAGGAAATTTCTAACAAATTTTAACCTGAGAATACACACGACTCTTGATTATCTATTAAAATGCGGAATAGAAATGGCATGTTGTTGTTAGGAGGTGCCATCAAGTTGGTTCCAACTCATTGACTCCATGTACAACAGAAGGAAACATTCCCTGGTCCTGCGCCATCCTCACAATTGTTGCTATGCTTGAGCCCATTGTTGCAGCCACTGTGTCAATCCATCTCATTGAGGGTCTTCCTCTTTTTCACTGACCCTCTACTTTACCAAGTGTGATGTCTTTCTCCAGCGACTGGTCTCATGGTAACATGTCCAAAGTATGTGAGGCATAGTTTTGCCATCCTCCCATCTAAGGAGCATTCTGGATGTACTTCTTCTGAGACAGATTTGTTCATTGTTTTAGCAGTCCATGGTATATTCAATATTCTTTGCAACGCCGTAATTCAAAGGCATCAATTCTTCTTTGGTCTTCCTTATTCATTGTCCAGGTTTTACATGCATATGAGGTGATTGAAAATACCATGGCTTGGGTCAGGCGCACTTTAGTCCTTAAAGTGAGATCTTTGCTTTTTAACACTTTAAGGAGGTCTTTTGCAGCATATTTGCCCAATGCAATAAATCATTTGATTCCTTGACTGCTTTTTCCCTAAGCGTTGCTTGTGGAAATGACATAGAAAATTGAAATCTACAGAAAATCCAAAAATTTAATTTAGAGAACATTAGACCTTTCTCCCCAATGGGCTTCTTAACATTGCTCAGAGCTGAGATTCAATTTGTGTGGATTCTGTCCTCATTTAAGACACCTAATCCATGGTATAGAGCCTGATCAGCAGTAAAGTAGGCAGTAGATTAGCTGACAAAAGAGTGAAGTCAGAAACCAAAGAACTTGAATAAACCACAAAACACATATCTCACTCTTGAAAATTGAAAACAAAACAGACTTTCTAAGACAGAATTAAATACAAAACATTTATGTGTGGATTTTCTATGAAGGATTGTTTTTAGTGTTGTCCTTTAAATATAAAATAGTAACATCTTTGAGTCAATTTTCTGAATCAAACAGTGCAGTAACTATTTTCATACTTGATCAAATTCATTCATTCTTAAACCACAAAACAAAGAAAACACTTTCTCAGTTTCCCTTGTGGGTTCTTACAAGCTTTATATCAACAGAAAACCACTTGCAGATGTGGTCCTGTCTCTGTGGTGGACAAATAATGATTTTTGTTTGTTGGGAGAAAGTCAGGAAGCAAACTAATAATAATAATAGTATCTGTCCTGATGCTGTCTTTGGTTTTGCTTCTTCCTTTGAAAAGGCGCAGCACCCAACCAGTACAGTACTAGTAGCCAGTACAGTATAGGGAACCGAACACAGCAGCAATCCCAAGCATTTTCTTCACAGCCTCACCAACACTTCCTTCTGCCTGTTTGCTTCACCTCAATTTTAGCCCTCAAACTGATACTTTTTTTGGGTGACTTCCTATGAATTACCCACTAATTTCTTAAAGTATGTTCATTTTCACTTATCATTTAAAGAAAAGTAAGAGTCTATATTTGTAATGTAACACGCAGAATCTGAAATCCAGCACAGTAATTGTCAAATGAAGCAGAAGTGATGTGTTGAATGTGCCTAATGAAACTGTCATCTTCCTTAATATACTAATGTCTGAATCTTCCGAAGTTGTCAGAGGGAGAAATCCTCTACCTGTCAGAAGGCGTGTGGACCACTGTCCCTCACCCTCATTCCCTAGGATTTTCCAGCCCCTGTCTGGAAATCCTGGTGGTGTAGTGGTTAAGAGTTCAGCTGATAACCAAAAGATTGGCAGTTCAAATCCACGAGGTGCCCCTTGGAAACCCTATGGGGCAGTTCTAGTCTGTCCTATAGGGTTGCTCTGAGTCAGAATTGACTGGACGGCAGCAGGTTTGGTTTTGGTTTTGTGAGATCTCTGAGTGCCTAGGTTGCTCAAACAGTTAAGCCTCGAAACAAAGGCATGGCAATCTACTTCTGAAAGATCAAAGCCATTGAAAACCCTGTTCTGCTCTGAAACACATGAGCTTGCCGTGAGTCAGAATCGACTCAACGGCAACTGGTTTGGTTTTTGGTTTGGGAGATCTTTCTGATCGCATCTCCCCCGCACACTGGCTTGAGTGGGTCTGAGAAGCAGCATCCAGGTTAGCACACCTGCCCTTCATTCACCAAGCACGTAAGTAGTCCTCTTTGTTGCTCCAAGTGAGCCAGATACACTCATGCGAGATACACCAATATTCCCCTGGAGATAATATATAGACCCTCCTTTGGAAAGGTAATCATTTGTTTTAAATTGTTTGTGAACAGAAATACAAAGCCTCTGCTATTTAATCAATTCACAAATACTTGAGAAATTACTGAAGTCCTAGGTTTTAACAAATAATTAATATTTGCAATAAAAGTATAAATATTATCTCAATTATGTGACAAACCACTTTTCCTTGTTTAAATTTTTAATCTAAAAATAGTCTTTAGCCTAGCATATACAAAGTTAGTTCTCTAAACAGTTCATCTTTAGTCCTATTTACAAAATAAATTGAGTCCTATTATTTTACCTGAAAAAGTTTTTTTTTTTTAATTTGAAAATAATTTGATGGAGCATAAAAACAAATTCCCCTTTGACATTTAAATATTTAACATAGACACACATTTTATGAAATATAGTTCTTACAGGGTCTGTGAGTCCCTTGAAATTATGTGCATAAAAATGTAGGAGTCCTTGTGTATATAATTTTGGGAGAAAAGTTAAAGCACCTTTCCTCAGAACTATGGTATAAAGTGAAATCTATTCATTGCGTGTTAATTCCTTTACACATGTGTGTTTTTTTAATACTGAAAATAACGATGTGTATGGAGTCACTGAAGTGTATGAAGGATACTGATGAGTCAATCAGCATTTGCCCATAAATACACGTTTAGAATAATAGGAATATTCTCTGTCAAAACATGAATGCCATGTTATAAAGATAACGTTTTATTTGTAAGCTCATTTTATTATGCTCCATTTTGTGATCATCCAGATATTAATTTCTTGTGATTTTTTGTTCACTCTATGGAGAAAAATTTCCTTAAATATAAAAATAAGTAAATATCATAAATATCTTGCAATTAATGGCAGCAAAATACATTTGAGAACACATCTGTTTCATGTACGTTTAGAGACATTTCAGTGAATCTTGATTATTTTAAAATGTAGGAAAAATATTTTGGATTTTTAAAAGACTAATGTGCTGAATTAGAGAGCTGTGACTGTAAGCATCGACATTATGGCATTAGATTGCCACCAGTATCCTAATTAGGAGAATCTGATGGGGTTGTTCCAGATACTTTATTTCATGTAAAGAAGTTCCTGGGTGAAAATTAATATCAGTTAATAAAATACTTTGTTTTGCTTTAGGTTCTTTTTCTAATTAATGCTTCTGGTACATACATGGACGTTTGGAGTGAAAATGAGTTTTAAATAAATGCAAGATATATGGCTGCATGAAAGAAGGGAGTGTTTTCTATTCACTCCGGTAACCTCAGAGTCTTGACACTGAGTCAGTACTTGATCAATGAAAAAGTCAATGAATCAATCAGTGCAGCAAATTCATAGTTATCCTTCCACTCCCTGCTATTAATTATAGGAACAGTGCGTGACTTCTTACAGCCTAAATAACCTCTTTATTGTAGAGATGTTCTCATACATGTGAGAGAAAACTGCTAATATGATGGACAAGCATTAAGATACAGTGAATTGATAACCTGATTGGGTGAACACATTTTGATCTACAAAATACACAATAACAATACAAATATTAATAATAAACTTTTAAAAATAATATTTTGTTATGTTCTCATTTGACAATTTCTATACAAATTGTTCAGTGACATTAGTTACATTTTTCATGATGTGTCAACATTTGTTCTAATTGAATTTTGGTTGTTCCATTTCCAGTACTCTAGTTTCCCTGCCCCCTTATCTTCTCATCTTTGCTTTAGAGTAAATGTTGACCTATTGGTCTCATATAAGTGGTTTTTTAGTACAGCACCATACTTACAGGTAATATCTTTTATTTTGGTGGCACTTTGCTATTTCGCTAAAAGGTGATCTCAGGGAATAGGCTCGGTTCTAGGTTTAAAGAGTGTCTCAGGACAATAGTCTCAGGGAGTCCTCTGTTCTCTACTGTTACAGTTTGTCTAGCTTTTTTTTTTTTTTTTAATAAGAATTTCAGTTCTGCTCCATATTTTGCTCCCATTCTATCTGGGACCAACTATTGTGAAACCAGTCAGAATGGTCAGTCGTGGTAGCCAGGCACCACTTAGTTCTTGTTGTCTCAGGGTAGATGAGGTTGTGGCTTGTGTAGACTGGTTTATTCTCTGCGCTTTTGGTTACCTTCTTACTTTTTTGCTCCTGGAGAGTGGATACCCATAGTTGCGTCTTAGATGGATGCTTGAAAGCTTTCAAGACCCTAGAGACTACTTACTTCACTAGGATGCGGATCATGATTTTTGTGAACTGAGTTGTCCCGTGAGATAATGGTCCTAACCTTCAAACCCAGAAAACAAGTGTTGAAAGATGTGTAGTTATGTCTGAGGAGTGTCTGTGTTTGTGTCTTCAATGAATATATGTGCCTGCACCCGCATATCAGTATTCTCACATACCTATACGTCCTTTTATCTCTTCTCACTTATGTACACACCTGTACCTACCCGTATACTTGTTTGCCTACACCTATCGATATGTGCTCAAACATTTGTTTTTAATTGGTTATGCTGTGCTTGCTACATCCACATTTGGTGCCATTTTTCCATCACCAGAAAAATAATAATAGTAACAAGTCTCTATGATCTAAAGCATGCTTTCTCCTCCCCTCCTCCTCTCCCTGGTAAACACCAGTGAACATTGGTCTTTCTATATGTATCTATTTTTGTCTTCTTATAAAAGAGGGATCATATAGTATTGCCCTTATATGCTTGACTTGTTTCGTTATGCCCTCCAAGTCCATTCATGTCATAATATGTTTTGCAGACTCATCATTGTTCTTTATGGTTGCATAGTATTCCATTGTATGTATATGTCACAATTTGCTTATCCATTGGTCCACTGATGGACACATCAGTTGTTTCCATTTATTTGCTATTGCAAATAAAGCAGCAATAAACATAGATGTGCATATGTCTGTTCATGTCATTATTTTTAGGTCTCTAGGATATATGCCTGGAAACTCTGGTGGCGTGGTGTTTAAGAGCTACGCTGCTAACCAAAAGGTCAGCAGTTCGAATCCACCAGGAGCTCCTTGGAAACCCTATGAGGCAGTTCTACTCTGTCCTGTAGGGTTGCTATGAGTCAGAATTGACTTGACGGCAGTGGGTTTGGATTTTTTTTTTTTTGGTAGGATATATACCTAGGACTGGGATTGCTGAATTATAGGGTAGTTCTATTTCTAGTTTTTTTGAGAAAGCACCATACCGTTTTCCATAATGGTTGTACCATTTTACAGTCTCACTAGCAATGGATAAGGGTTCCAATCTCCCCACATCTTGCCAACATTTGTTGTTATCTGTTTTTTTTTTTTTTTTTTCTATTAGTACCATTTTAGCCAAGGTAAGATGGCATTTCATTGTAGTTTTGATTTGCATCTCTCTAATGACTAATGATTGTGAACATCTTTTCATATGTTTGTTAGATGCTTGGATGTCCTCCATGGTAAAGGTTCTGTTAGTATGCTTTGCCCATTTTGCGATTGGGTTGTTTATCTTTTTGTTGTTGAATAGTCGACGTTTTCTATAGATTTTAGAAATTAGACCCTTATTGAATAAGCTGTTTCTGAAGATTTTTTCCCAGTCTGTAGGTTGCTTATGTACTCTTCAATAAGGCCTTTTGGTGAGCATAAGTTTTTAATTTTTATGAGGTCTATTTTGTCTTCTTCTATCCATGGATTCGTTGTAATGTTTTTTACCCTATTTTTACAAAAGATTTTGTCCCGTAGTTTTCTCCCTATGTTGTCTTCCAGGAATTTTATGGTTTTAGTTTTAACATTTAGGTCTTTGATCCATTTTGAGTTAGTTTTTGTGTGTGGCGTGAGGCATGAGTCCTGTTTCATTTTTCTACAGGTGGATGTCCAGTTTTGCCAGCACCATTTATTAAAGACTGTTTCTGCCCCACTGAATGGACTTTGCCTCGTTCTCGAAAATCAGTTTTCCATGGATGGCTTGTTTTAATTCTCAGTTCTCAATTCTCTTTCACTGTTCTCTGTGTCTGTTGTTGAACCAATACCAGGTTTGATTGCAGTGGCTGTATAGTATGTTTTGATATTGAGGAGTGTGAGACCTCCTGCTTTGTTCTTTTTCTTCCATATTTCTTTGGCTATTTGGGGTTTCTATCCTTTCCATATGAAGTTGATCATTAGTTTCTCTCTTTCAGTAAAGAATGTTGTTGGGGTTTGTATCTGGATTGCATTATATTTGTAGATCACTTTAGGTAGAATTGACATTTTTCACTATATTAAATCTTTCAATCCATGAGCTTGGATGTCTTTCCATGTTTGTAGGTCTCTTTTAGTCTCTTGTAGTAGTGTTGTATAATTTTCACTGCCTAAGTATTTTATGTCCCTGGAAAGGTTAATTCATAGGTATTTATTGATTTGGGGATTATTATAAATAGTACTTTTTCTTGATTTCTTTTTTGGAGTAGTCTTGTTACTGTAGAGGAACTGATTTTTGTGTGTTGATATTGTACCCTGCAATGTTGCTAAATTCTTCTATTAGTTCCAGCAGTTTTCTTGTGGAATCGTTAGGGTATTCTACATATAGGATCATGTCATCTGCAAGTAGAGATCATTTTACTTCTTCGTTTCTGATTTGGATACCTTTTATTTCTCTTTCTTGTCTTATTGCTCTGGCTAGGACTTCCAGTACAATGTTGAGTTAAGAGTGGTGATTATGGGCATCCTTGTCTCATTCCTGTTCTCAGAGGGAAGGTTCTCAGCCTTTCTCCATTAAGTATAATGTTGGCTGTTGGTTTGTCATATATACCCTTAATTATGTTGAGAAAATTCCCTTCTATTCCTATTTTGCAGAGAATATTTATCAGGAAAGGGTGTTGAATTTTATCAAATGCTTTTTCTGCATCAATTGATATGATCATATGGTTCTTTTCATTTATTTTATTTATGTGGTGGATTACATTAATTGATTTTCTAATGTTGAACCACCCTTGTAATGCTGGTGTTAATCCCACTTGATCATGGTGAATGATTTTTTTGATATGTTGCTGAAGTCTGTTGGCTATAATTTTGTTGAAAAATTTTGCATCTATGTTCATAAGGCATACTGGTCTGTAATTTTCTTTTTTTGTGATGTCTTTGCCTGGTTTAGGTATCAGAGTTATGCTGGCTTCATAGAAACAGTTCCGTAGTGTTCCTTCCTCTTCCATCTTGTTGAAGAGATTGAGTAGGATTGGTGTCAACTCTTCTCTGAATGTTTGGTAGAATTCTCCAGCGTAGCCATCTGGTCCTGGGCTTTTTTGTTATTGTTGTTGACAGTTTTTTGATGACATCTACAATCTCTTCTTTTGTAATGTGTCTTTTTAAATTTCAGCCTCTGTTTGTGTTAGTTTGGGTAGGTAGTGTGTTTCTAGGAATTTGTCCATTTCATCTAGGTTGCAAATTTGTTGGAGTACAATATTATATAGTAATGAGTTATGATCTTCTTTATCTGTGTTGGATTGGTTCTAATGTCACCAATTTCATTTCTTAGTTTGGTTATTTGCTTGTTCATTTTTGTTTTCTTTTGTCAGTCTAGCCAGCCATTTGTCTATTTTGTAGATCCTTTCAAAGAACCAACTTTTGGTTTTCTTGAGTTTTTTCTATTGTTTTTCTGTTTCATTTATTTCTGCAGTGATCTTTATTATTTCCTTTTTCTGGTGGATTTAGGCTTCTTTTGTTCTTCTGTTTCTATTGTTCAAGTTTTTGGTTAAATTAATGATTTTGGACATTTCTTCTTTATTTAATGTAGGCATTTATTGCTATAAATTTTCCTCTAATACTGTTTTTGCTGTGTCCCAAAGGTTTTGATATGTTATGTTTTCTTTTTCATTTTATTCTAGGAATTTTTTTAATTTCACTTTTGGTTTCTTCTATGGCCCAATAGATTTTTTTAGTAGGGTATTATTTAGTTTCCATGTATTTTTTTTTTTTTTTCTTATTCTTCGTGTTGTTGATTTCTAGCTTTATACCGCTATGATCAGAGAAGATGCTTTGTATGATTTCAGTCTTTTAAAATTTGTTGAGACTTATTTTGTGTCCTAGCATATGGTCTATTCTGGAAAATGCTCCATGTGCACTGGAGAAGAATGTATATTGTTCTGATGCTAAGTGAAGTGTTCTGTATATATCCGTTAGGTCTAATTAGCTTATGGTTTTATTTAAGTTCTCAATGTCCTTAGTGACTTATTTAGATGTTTTGTCTATAATTGAAAGTGATGTGTTGAAGTCCTGTACTATTATTGTGGAGTTGTATGTTTATCCTTTCATATTAATCAGTGTTTGTTTCATGTATTTTGATGCATTACTGTTAGATGCGTATATATTTATAATTGTTATGTTTTCTTGCTGGATTGACCCTTTTATTATTATGTAATGTCCTTCTTTATCTCTTGTAATAGATTCTGATTTAAAGTCTATTTTATATAAATATGGCCACCCTACTCTTTTTTGTTTACTGATCTCATGGAATATTTTTCTCCATCCTTTGATTTTCAGTTTATTTGTGTCCTTATGTCTAAGATGTGTTTCTTGTAGACAGCAATAGGTTGACTCATTTTTTTTTTAATCCGTTCTGTCACCCTCTGCCTTTTTGATGGAGCATTTAGACCATTTACATTTAAAGTTATTACTGAAAGAAAAGTCTTATGTCACTCATGTTGCTATTTGTTTTTTGGGTGTTTCATATCTTCTTTGTTTTTTTATTCTGATTTTTCTGTTTTGTTTGTATTTGGCTGCTTTCTTATGATAAGAGTTTTTGCTAACTTCCTTCTTCTGAATATTTCTTCTTGGTGATTTCTTAGTGGTTACCACATATGTTACATTACACAACTTATAATTGCAACAACTTTTAACATATGAACAACAGTTAACATACAACCTGAACATAATATACCTAGTCCTGATGTGTTCCTCCCTCCCTCATTTCTGTTGGTGTGTCTTTATTAATATCAATATGCAACCTATATTCAGTAAGTTTACTTTGTGCTTATATCAACTTGATGTTGTATTGTTTGCAAGGTTTAGTTATTGAGTTTATTTCTGAAAATATCATATATCTGGTCCTTATATTTGCTTGTGTTTTTGCATTTTTTGGAGATCTCTCTTATTTTTTGTTTATTTTTTCCCATGTATAAACACAAGTATTTAATGCTCTCGCCTTTCCATTTGGAGTACTCTGTTAAGCAATACTTGCAGAGCTGATCTGGTGGAGGCAAATTCCTAGAGCTTCTGTTTGGGAATGTCTTTATTTCCTGCCCATTTTTGAATGACAACTTCACTGGGTAAAGGATTCTTGGTTGGCAATTGTTTTCTTTCAGTATTTCATATATGTCGCTCCATTGTCTTGGGCCTCTAGAGCTTCTGGTCAGAAATCTGCACCGATTCTTATGAAAGATGCTTGGTATATTATGTTGTGTTTTTCTTTTGCTGCTTTTAGACTTCTCTCTTTGTCTTTGGTTTTCAAGATTTTTATTAGGATATGGCATGGAGTTGATCTTTTTGTGTTGCTTTTCACTGGGGTTCATGTAGCTCCCTGTATTTGCAGGCTTGTATTCTCTGATTATATCTGAGAAATTCTCTCTGATTATCTCTTGGAAAATCATTTCTATGCCTTTATTGTTGTCATGGTGCTCTGGGATTCCAGTAATTCTAATGTTAGATTTCTTAATTGAATCTCTTACTTTATTTCTTAATTCTTGTCTCATGTTTCTCTTGAGACTTGATAAGTTCAGTTATTTTGTCTTCTAGGTCATGTATTCTATCTTCTATCTGTTTGAGCTTATTGCTGAGTGTTTCCCTTGCTTTTTGTAATTCAGTTGTTTTATTCTTCAGTTATAGTAGTTCTCTCTCTCTTTTTTAATGTTTTCAATTTCCTTGTTAAGTCTCTCATTTTGTTCCTCCATTTGTTTCCTGATCTCCGCTAGTTTGCTTCCTGTGTGCTTTTTGCTTTCTTTAAACATATTTAGCACCATAATCTGAAAATTATCAATTCTTTGCATTATTCTGGCCTCCATAGGAGAAATTCCCTCTTCTCTATGTCTTGATTTTGGCTGGTCCTTCTTATCTTGTGATTTTATGTGTTTTACTAATTTTTTTTGAACCTGGGCCATTTTGTTATCTTTTTCTTAACTTTAAATATTGTATTCTGGTTTTTGTTGGAAGACATTTCCGTTTGGCTGCTCTGGTGATGCAGGGCCAAATGCCCGGTTGCCAACTGATAGAGTGGGCCCACACTCAACAGACGCTCCACGGGACAAAAATGCAGCAGCCTGCCTCAGCAAAGACTTACAGCCCTGAGAAACCCACGAGGCAGCTCTACTCAGCTTCACAGGGATGCTATGAGTCAGAATTGACCCAGCAGCAGCAGACTTGATATCTTCTGCGAACCACAAGAAAACCCAAACCAAAACTGTTGCCATTGAGTTGATTCTGACTCATAGGGACCCTATAGGACAGAGTAGAACTGCCCCATAGGGTTTCCAAGGAGCACCTAGTGGATTTGAACTGTTGACTTTTTGTTTAACAGCTGTAGCTCTTACCCACTACGCAACCAGGGTTTCCATGCAAACCACAAGAGAGCACCCTTAGGTTTTTTTCACTGCCAATATAGGAGTTCTGGATGCTTGATCTCTGGAATTCAGTATGCATGTGTGGAAAGGGAGGTTTGCTAGTAGTGGATGCTGACATATGCAGTGGCTCTCGACTTTCCTGTGTCAAAGGTAGGGGGCTCTGTATGTCTTTCCCTCATGTTTGCCCCTACATGGGCTCACCCACAGTGCCCCATTGTTGGCTGTTTCCCTCTGTGTGGCCCCATCAGTCTGGAGTATTCCCCTTGCCCTGCTGCCTTTGCTCTTTCTCCCAGTCCTAGTGCCCATCAGTCTTAGGCCTCAGTGAGACTCAATAGTACTTTCTTGCAGTGCCACGATCTCCCTTTGGCCCCTTCAGTTGCGCAGTCCATGAATTCCTACAGCTTTCTCAGATTAGCTGCTTTTCTGTGTTTCTTATTTGGTGTGTTACCTAGCTTCATTCCAAAATGGCTGTGATGAGCGAGCACTCCCAATGTTAGTGGAAAGGTTTTCCCAGCTTCTGTGCCATCCCTCTCTCCATCTTCTTGACTTTTTCTCCTCCTCTCCTCCGCTTTTGGACTCACCTCGACTCTTCAACACCTCAGCTGCCATCTGGAGCACTGAGATCTCAGTCTGTGCTTGTTTTTATTCATTATTCAGTGGATTAGTTGCTGGAGGAGTAAATGAGAGCCTCCACTCACCTCACCATCTTGCTCCATCCTTGCCACCAGTTCTTTCAGTTGGTCTTCTTTTATGACAGATTTTGGTTTTCCTCGAGGCTCATTTTGAAGGCTCTTGTCTCCAGAGTGAAATTTCTGAAACCACCACTGTGTCATTCATTGGTTAGCAGCACCTTCTCCAAATGCCAAACTAAAGTTTTTCTTGGCCCCAATTGCAGTATGTCCTGATTTGAACTCATATAAAAAAAGTAGCTGTGATTGCTCAACAGTCACCATATTGAGGCAAAAAAATTAATGCTTACAAGACAAGAGCTACCTAGAAAATGATGTCAAATGATTATGAAAGCTAGCCTAGCAATATGAAATGGTGTAACCTAATAGCCACTGACCCTAACATGTCTAATCAGGATTCAAAAATGATTCCTCTTGAAACCAACATTTCATGTGGTACAATCTAATACATATTCCTAGCTTTTTACTCTGAAAAAAGCATCTACTTGCATTTTCAATAAATCAGAGCTTACCTGTTAAATTATGATTATCTTTAAAGCAAAATTATTTTGTTCTATCTTCAAAACTTTATAGGTCTGACTGCTTAACTCTGGAGCATAACCTCTATTATATATGACAAGAAACTACTGTAGCAAACTACCTGAGAGTGATGTTCCCAGTTTATTCCAATGGTCTTATTTCTGGGACAGGAATGATATAATTGGATGTAAAAACCCAAACTGGAATTCTTTTAACCAATTAATTGCACGTGAAATGTCATTGAATTCATAATGCAGAACTGTAATATATCACACAAAAACACACACATAAGGTATGCATGCATATGTACATATGTGTGTGTATATATAAAACAAAAATTCCAAACTTGTTGATTTCAACTCATGGTGACTCCATGTGTTTGCCCTGAGTGTGTGTGTGTGTGTGTGTGTGTATACATATACATATACACATACATATATATGTTGTTGTGTGCCGTCAAGTCAATTCCAATGCATAGTGACCCTATATGACAGAGTAGAACTGCCCCATGGGGTTTCCAAGACTGTAATCTTTATGAGAGAAGCTCACCAGGTATTTTCTTCAGTGGAGCCACTAGTGGGTTTGAACCGTCGACTTTTTGGTTAGCAGCCAAGCGCTTAACCATTGTCCTCCTTAAGTCCCAAATTATTTTAATTGTGTGTGTATATGTATGTGTGTGTGTGTGTGTATGTGTGTATATATATACATATGTACACACACATACCAAAATTAAAATAATTTGGGACTTAAGCCAGGTATTGTTTTAGTAAAGACTTACTTTCCTTTTTTCGAAAGCTGAGATATTCCCTGTTATTGTATATCATTTGCTTGTTTAGGCCCAAGAAAGTCAACATGAAGTGATGCTTACACACCTCAAGGTCTGGATCATACAGACTCAGGCTTGCATTCTATCTCCACTAATTCCTGGTTGTGTGACTGTAAGCAAGTTACTTACCTTTCCTAAGTCTCAGTTTCCTCACTGGTGAAATAAGATGCTAATATTGTCTACTAGCTAGGGAAGTGAGGACTGAAAGTATATTTTGCCTGGTGCCTAGCAAGCAGTAGATACACATTAGGTACACCATAGCTAATTGCTGTTGTTGTTAGCTGCTGTCTAGTCAACCCCCAACTCATGGTGACCCCATGCACAATAGAACAAACACTGCCCAGTCCTGGACATCCCTATGAATGATTCCCGTAGTGATCCATAACGTTTTCATTGGCTGATTTTCAGAAGTAGATCACGAGGCCTTTCTTCCTAGTCCATCTTAGCCTGGAAGTTCTGCTGAAACTTTGGCCAGCATCATAGCAACAAGTAATCCACCACTGACAGGCGAGTGTTGACTGCATATTGGGAGCATTGACTGGAAATCAAAGCCAGGTCTTTTGCATGGAAGGTGCAAATTCTATCACTGAATCCCCAGTGCCCTCTATATAGGTAACTAGAAGAATTTTAGGGGATTATGCATAGATGAAGTACCTAGGTGGCACAAATGGTTAAGTGCTTGACTACTAGCCAAAAGATTGATGGTTCAAGCCTACCCTGAGGCACCTTGGAAGACAGACCTGGCAATCAGCTGTCAAAAACAGTATGGAGAAGTTCTACTCTGCACACATGGGGTTGCCACAAGTCAGCAACTAACAACAGCACGTATAGATGACTTTTAATAAGGTTATTCCTAAATGTAAAATATACTTAATACTTTGTGAGATGCAAAATCCAGTCTTTAATTTGCTCCATGTTTTACAATTTTAGATTTTAAGTAAAAATTTTTAATTCTCATAAGTCACAGATTGTGTTTCAATGATAGGGAAAAAATAAATATTTTGTTTCAATGGCTCATAGACTAGTTGGAAACAATTTTTAAATAACACATCAAATCTCTTTATAATATTAAAAGACTCAAACAGTGAATCTATAGAATTAGTAAAACCATTTTATAACCAACTTGAGTGTGTGTGTGTGTGTGTGTGTGCGCACACAAATGTGCATGCCTACACACGTGTGTGTTTTGGCAAGGATAGTTACACTAGCTAAAATTTCTTTGATTTTTAAAATTCATAAAATAATTCATGACATAAAGAATAGTACTATGCCCATATTGTTTTAGAGTCCTTTCTTTTATATTTGCAGACAACTGATGCCTACTACAAGAGCCCTGGTGGTTAAGCCCTCGGCTGCTAACCGAAAGGTTGGTGGTTTGAGCCCACCAGCTGCTCTGTGGGAGAAAGATGTGGCAGTCTGTTCCTGTAAAGATTAAAGCCTTGGAAGCCCTATGGAACAGTTCTACTCCGTCCTACATGGTCACTGTGTGTCAAAATTAACTTAATGGCAATGAGTTTTAATGTCTAATAAATACTGACTTTCTGGAGAAAATTAATAGACAATAATAATTACTAACATTTGTAAAACCCTTTAGTATTTATAAAGTAATTTCTATTTTCATATTTAACCCTTTTAATAGTTATTACTGTTGTTCTTGATGATGATATTAACTAATACACGTTGTTATCATCATCATCCTAATCTCTCCAATTCCACTTTCTCCCCATTCTACCATAGCACCTTGGGCAGATTACAACGTGCATTTATTATATGGGACAATAATTATTTGTTTAAATGTTTGTATCTTCCAGGAGAATTTATGCTCTTTGAGAAATGAAAACATGTTCTTTCATCTTCGGTGCCTAGTACAGTGATAAGTACACATCACTGAGCAGTGCTATTGGATGAATGAATGAATGGAGAAACAATGGTTTAGACCAGGGGTTGGCACACTATCAGCTGCAGGCCAAATCCAGCCTACCAATTGTTTTTGTATAGCCTGTGAGCTAAGAAAGGTTTTTATATTTTTAAATTGTTTGGAAATAAAGAATAATATTTCAAGACATATAAAAATGATATGGCATTCAAATTTTAGTATCCATGTATAAAGTTTTATTGGAACATAGCCATGTTCATTTGTTTATGTATTGTCCATGGCTGCTTTTGTGCTACAATGGCACAGATTAGTAGTTGCAACAGAGAACATACGGCTCACAAAGCCAAAAATATTTTCTATCGTGCCCTTTACAGAAAGCTTGACCCCTGGTTTAATGATATTAAATGTCTTGTCCTGGGTGCTTAAAAAAGTAAATATTGGATCTAGAATTAAAGGCAAATATTTTGACCCTTAATTCTGTGTTTTTTCTTCCACACAGTGCTAAGCATATAAAATTGATTCTGATGCTGGACTATCTACCTTAATTCCAGTTTTAGATGTTCTTTATGTTAGGTGGAGCCCTGGTGATGTGGTGGTTAAGAGCTAGGCTGCTTGCTAAGCTAAAAGGTCAGCAGTTCAAATCCACCAGCCACTCCTTGGAAACCCTATTATGGGATAGTTTTGCTCTGTCCTGTAGGGTCGCTGTAAGTCGGGATCGACTTGATGGCAACGGGTTTGGTTTTTGTTCTGTTTTGTTTTTTTAATGTTAAGCATATATGGATTTGAATGTTAACTCTACTCATGAACAGCTACATAATTTGTGGATTCTGCAAAATGAAAACACCAAAAACCGCCCCCACACTAAAATTTGCTTAATACAGAGGTGGACAAGAGGCTCCCACTCAGTCATTAACTGAAAGGGCTCATCCAGTCACCAGCTCAACACACAGTGGAGCTGCCAGCCCAAGGCAGGTGTTGCTCCACCCCAGGACTCAAGAGACACATGCCTGATCCTCACTCTCCCATGCCTGCATGCAGGCCTCTCTAGGGTAGAGGATGGCCATGATCAAGAGGCAGAGACAAGGGCTGAGGAAGTTGGTTGGGGTCCAGGGCACTAGGGACGGTAAACAGAGACGGGACACGCTTGAGCCAAGGCTCCAAGCTCCTGACGCGTGCTTTATTGTCCCATCAGACTACACTTACATAACACAAATTCAAAGATACAATTATTAAGAATTTCAGCAATGCAACTTCAGAACAATAAACCTTAAGTGTAGGCCTTTCTGAGGGCAGACACAGTGGTTCCACTCCCATGAAGCCAGCCCTGACTCTTCTACTAACGAGATACGAGGTCTTTGCAAGTTACAGAAGCTGTCTGAACCTTAGTTTACACAGTTGTACGATATGGTTAATGATACCCATTTCAAAAAGTTTGGAAGCCATAGTAGACCGTATATTTGAATTATCAGCGCTCTTCGTTATTTTTTTCAATTTCCTCTCCTTTCTTCTAGGACTGAATCAAGAATTCTTATACCTATCATAAAAAAAAAAAATTATTTCCCTATCCTTAAGTTGAAACCAAATTCCTTCTTAGCATGAACTTCATTAACAGTTGCAGTTGGATCATACATCCTCCTAAGGAGATGTCCAAATTAAAGTAAACTGAACCATTTGTTAGAGCTATTTTAGATCCTTGTAAATAAATTTTTCCAAACACTTGTTAGCTAGTCTGTACCCTCTGAGTCTGCACCATGTAAGCAAATGAGAAAAATTTCTCAGGGCATTTTCAGATTCTTGCATTAGTTGTAGTGTTTCAGTACAGAGTATCCTAGCATGATAATTTTATGGTCACAAGTCCTAAACCTATACCAATGCCTATACGTTTCTCCTGATTATTCTTCAGGATTCTACTAGCAGAAAAGGAGAAATTAACCTATGGGCAAGGCAGTCAGCATGTAGTTTTTATCTGCAAGTGGATATAGCTGCCCAGTTGGTCGTATGGATTCCAGACATATTCATTTTGCTTTTGAGGGTTTTTGTGATTTTATACAGGATTTTGTGATTTTATGCAAGAGTGATACAACTGGTTAAGTGCTTCATTACTAACTGAAAGATTGGCAGTTCAGACCTACCCAGAGATTCCTTAGAAGGAAGGCCTGCTTCTGAAAGGTCACAGCCATGAGAAACCTATGTGCACATGGGGTTGCCATGAGTCACAATCAACTTGATGGTACCTGATTTTATTCAGCCACCTCACAGTTTTATAAAAGAAGGCAATAATTAATTCTATTATGTTACCACAGAAAATTAATACTTAAATAAACTCAGTATATTAAAAGCACCTTTAGCAAAAGGATTTTTTCACCCATTGAGGTGCTGGTTGTTTTAATATTAGAAAGAACATTTTCTTTTTTAGTTTTTGTTGTTTGTGCTAAGAGTCACAAAATGATGTGTCCAAGTAAATAATAATCTCCCAGAAGATTTTATTTATTCTTCACATTGAGTTGCATTAAAATTTATTTGGAAAATAATTTGTGTTAGTACCCACCAATACTTTGTTTTTTCATAAAAACAGGTCATTAGTTTTTAAAAATAGAAGCATCCAATAAATGTTGAATTGAGGCAAAGCTACAGAATTCTTTACTACTTTAAAAATAATTTAAATTTAATTAGTTTGCAACTTATTAAGGACTAGTATGTTGACATCGCCTGTCAAATTATAACTCCAAGTTATATTTGAAATGCACCTGTTTCTGAGAAGCTGTCGGCACCATACAGAAGTAGTTCACCAATCCTTCAGGTACTTTCCTGAGGAAAAAGTTTTAAAACATACGAATTAACTTTATCATCCATCATCTAAAACTAGGAATCAGAGAGTTTGGCCTAGTATTTGGAGAATAAAACAAAAGAATACAAAACCTTGGAACCTATTAATTCCTTTTGTACTCCACTGTCAACTCTTAACCTATCTTTAGTTCTATGATTATGAATTAATGCTATTTTAACCTTAAGTTACTATCATAGTATCATTACATCAAAATCATATTTTGTAGAATATAGGAAGAACATTTCAGTGATATGTTATGGTAAATTTTTGCTTATAAAAAAATACCAATTTTCTCACAGATTTATCATGTTTGCAAAGAATTCAGGAAGACATTGATTTCTTAGCATGTTTATTAGTCAATATTATTTCCCTAAATTTCATGAATATTCACTTTCAATTATATTACATAGGACTTTTTTAGTTACAAGTGTTAGTAATCCAGTCAGCATACCTTCTGTTAATAAAGAAGAAAAAGAATTTTCTTTCTTAACTGAGCAGGCGAGGGTCCAGAGTCTCACACAACATCATAAAGACTCAGTCTTTCTCCACATTTTCAGCTATGCTTTCCTCTGTGTTGACTTCATTATCAGCTCTTCATGATGTTTGTAAAAATAAAGCAGTCACCAGCAACACCAGGCTTATATTTTACTGGCTTAACAATGACAACAGAACAAAGAACCTCCTTTTCATTATTTCCAGCAAAAATACTGGAACTGAGTATTATTGCCATTCTTTGATTTGCCAATCTGAGTCATGTTTGCAATCCAGAAGCTGAAAGTGGCCAACATCACCTGAGCCACAGGGGAAAAGAGTAAAGAGGAGCAGTTACCTAAGGAAAATCAAGGTGATGCTACTTGAGGAAAGGAGAATGGATTCTTCACAGGTAAAATAATTATTCTTATTATTGAGAAATGTCCTCCATAATTTAACATAGAAATAGAATTTTATTCATAGGAATAAATGAATCTTAAGGGCCTCAAATGCATCTTTATCATTTATTATTAGATTATTTTTATATATTATATATATTATATACTGACTGACAATTTTCTAAATTCTTGACAACTCATATTTTCTTCTAGAAATTTCATGCATTTTTGAAGTGAAAGGTACTTAACCCATTAAAAAACCTGTTGCCAGATCAATGGATAAACAAACTATGGTACATACACACAATGGAATATTACACAACAATAAAGAACAATGATGAATCTGTGAAGCATCTCATAACATGGATGAAAATGGAGGACATTATGCTGAGTGAAATAAGTCAATCACAAAAGGACAAATATTGTATGAGACCTCTATTGTAAAAACTCATGAAAAAGTTTACACACAAAAATAAAAATCTTTATTTGTTACAAGGGACTGGAGGGGTAGGCGGGAAATACTAAATAGACAATAGATAAGTGGTATCTTTGGTGAAGGGTGAGACAGTACACAATACTGGGGAAGCCAGCACAACTTGTACAAGGAAAGGTCATGGAAGCTCCATAGACAATCCAAACTCCCGGAGGGACTGAATTGCTGGGCAGAGGGGCTGTGGGCACCATGGTCTCGGGGAACATCTAGCTCAATTGGCATAACACAGTTTATAAAGACAATGTTCTACATTCCACATTGGTGAGTAGCGTCTGGGGTCTTAAAAGCTTGTGAGCAGCCATCTAAGATACTCCACTGGTCTCACCCCTTCGGGAGCAAGGGAGAATGAAGAGAACAGGAGACAAGGAAAAGATTAGTCCAAAGGACTAATGGACCACAGTTACCAAGGCCTTCACCAGACTGAGTCCAGTACAGCTAGATGGTGCCTGGCTACCACCACTGACTGCTCTGACCGGGATCACAACAGAGGGTTTTGGACAGAGCTGGGGAAGGATGTAGAACAAAATTCTAAAACAAAAAAAAAAAGACCAGATTTACTGGTCTGAAAGAGACTGGAGAAACCCCGAGAGTGTGGCCCCGAGACACCCTTTTAGCTCAGTGGTGAAGTCACTTCCGAGGTTCACCATTCAGCTGGGGATTGGACAGCCCCATAAAACAGAATGGGACTAATGAGGCACAGCAGTCCAGCGACAAGGACTAGAAGGCAGAAGGGGACAGGAAAGCTGGTGATAGGGAACCCAAGGTTGAGTAAGGACAGTGTTGATATGTAGTGGGGTTGTTGACCCTTGTCATAGGGCAACATGTGTACTGTTTAATGAGAAACTATTTTGTTCCGTAAACCTTCATCTACAGTGAGAATAGCAGCACAACTGGAAGAATGTAATCAATGTCACTGAATTGTGCATGTAGAAATTTTTGAAATGGTGTATCTTTGGCTATGGATATTTTCACCAAAAAAAAAAAAGGTTGAGAAGGGAGAGGGTTGACATGTCGTGGGGTTGTTAACCAATGTCATAAAACAATATGTGTATTGACTGTTTAATGAGAAACTATTTGTTCTGTAAACCTTCACCTAAATACAATTAAAAAAAAACCTGTTGCCCTCGAGTCGATTCTGGCTCATAGCGATGCTGTAGGACAGAGTAGAACTGCCCCATAGGGTTTCCTAGGCTGTAATCTTTATGGAAACAGATTGCCACATCTTTCTTCCATGGAGAGGCTGGTGGGTTTGAACTGCTGACTTTTCAATTAGCAGCTGAGCACTTAACCACTGTGCCACCAGGGCTCCTTACTTAAGACATTACCCTAAATTATATTACATTGAATGTGTTCAGCCCCTGCCTTGACTTTTAAGACAGATAAAATGTTATCATTACCACATTATGGTGTTCACCATTGAAGAAAATTTTTGTTATATTTTATTCAAAAATCAATTGTTGTATTTCTGCTTGCTTATTAATATTTTTCTAAAACTTATTTATCTGTGAGAATACTATCTGGAAATAATTACTGAGATTATTGAACAGCTTCAGAAAGAAAAAGGGTTATTTACTTTGAGATCTTTGGAAAGAAACTAGACTCAAAATTAAAAAAAAAAAAAGACACACTCATTATAGAATAAAGAGAAGGAATATGAATGATACTTTACTTCCTAATAGAAATTTATCATTAGGGAGCGAAGATGTTGAGTCTGAGTGATAAAATGATGTAAGAAGCTGCTACTAGTCAAAACAACATACTTCCAACTATCCATCTCCTCTCAGTGGAAGTGCCAAGAGAGATACTGCCCCTTTGCTCTGTATTCCATCCCTTCCTGCCACTTCACAGTCTTTAATCCACCAACTGTCTTCCACACATCTCTCCATGACCCTTCAACTTCTCTTCATGATCCCTCTCTTCAGCCCATAAAATCTCCCTCCCTTTAAGTACTGCCCTCTGTTTCTCATTTCTTTGTCAACCCTAATTCTGAGAATTGTTATTTGATATTCTCCACTTTTTCATCTTTCATTTATCCCTCAACCATTGCCATCTCTTAACTCAAATTTCTTTAAGAATCCTGGTTAGAAGTGAGGTGGCGAAACTTTGTCTCGTTTACTTTGGACATGTTATCAGGAGGACCCAATCACTGTAGAAAGACATCATGCTTGGTAAAGTAGAGGTTAGCAAAAAGTTGGAGACCCCCGCCCCCCAACAATGAGATGAATTGACACAATGGCTACAACAATGGGCTCAAACATAGCAATGATTGTGAGGATGGTGCAGGACTGGGCGATGTTTCATTCTTTTATACATAAGGTTGCTATGAGTTGGAGCCAACTTGACAGCACTTAACAACAACAACAACCATTTGCCAATTCCCATGGATGTTGTGAATCTTTACACTTATTTGGACTTCTTGGGTATTTGTCCCTTTAGACTGACCACTCACGTATCCTTGAGTTGTGTTTCACCCTTGATTTCCATAAACAAGAATTTGACTCTCTCCAACTTCATTTTCTTATCTCTATACACCCTTCAAACCACTCCAGACTGACTTCTGTTGAAGCCAGTTCACTATAACCGATGGAGTCACTGAGCTAGCGCATCTTAAAGCTAGAATTTGAATGCACTTCTTCTAGTCCAAGACCCACAACATTTCTATTACATATCCCTACAGAAAATATAATATCACATTCCTTATTTTAAATCCTCGATCTAGATAGGGGCTTGAGGACAGAGAGTATATTGTTGTAGCCCTTTCAATGAATAAGACTCAGTGGAATTTTTGAAGCCTATGGGAGAAAAACCTAGTAAAAAGCTTTGAAGCTACTGTAATTCTCCCTTCTCACTCTGACACTTCCTACATCATTTTGGCTGGTACATTTATTAGAATCAGTTTCCTTGAATTCTGATGCTTGCCTTTAAATTTTAAAAGTTTTAATGTTACTAAAATATAATATGCAGGGGAGGTGATTGAACACAAAAGAGATTTTTTTCTTTGTGAAAGACAGATTTCAAAGCTTTAAATTTGGTTTTATTTGGTATCTGTAACTCATGACAGAATATTTTAAAAATCTATCTTAAGTTAAAAATAAAATTCACTGGGGAGAGTTTCAAATGATTAAAAGGCCTTTATTTGGTAATAATTATTGTTTTTATAGTTTTTCTTTATTTTGAAATAACTATATAGTCACAGGAATTTGCAAAATATTACAAAGAGGCCCTATGTACCCTTCACTCTGTTTTCCCCAACAGTTGATTTTACATAAGTATGATACAATATCAAAACCAGGAAATTGTTGGTATACTGTGCTTGCATATTTCTGTGTCCATTTATCACAAGTATCGATTCATGTAACCACCATCACAAACAAGATACAGAACTATTTTATCACAATCATCTCCCTCATGCTACGCCTTTTTAGTCACACTTCCTCACCACCCCTCGCCCCGGACAACTGGTACTCTGTATTCTATCTCCTTGATCTTGGCATTTTGAGAATGTTATATAAATGGATTCATATAGTTTGTGAGCTTTTGAAATTCAGTTTTTTCTCACTTAACATAATACCCCTGAGATCCACCCAAGTTATTATATGTATCAATAGTCTATTCCTTTTTATTGCTGTGATTGTCATTTGTTGCTTTCCAGTTGAAGAGTTTTACATTTAAACTGTTGCAATACCACTCAGTAATGGACTGAAATGAAAACCAATTGAACTGTACACAAACACTATGGAAATAATAGAGAAGAAAATGAAACAATTGAAATAACTCCAACATCTTAAAATTTAACGATCTCTTTGATGGGAAATTCTAGGAGGAAAACCTAACTTGTACCTAAGGAAAGTGTGGCTGGCTTCCTGCGTGCTGTAATTTGAGTGGGTCTAAAATCTTCCTTATTAAAAAATAGTTGTCTAAGTTTGCCTTAGGCCCTCAGTTCTTTTTTTTTTTTTTTAATTTTATTGTGCTTTAGGTTAAAGTTTACAGTGCAAATTAGTTTCTCATTCAAAAATTTACACACAAATTGTTTTGTGATATTAGTTGCAATCGCCCCACCGTCTCGCTCTCTCCCCCTTTCCCTGTTCACCCTGGATTCTCCCTGTCCTTTCGGCCAGTTTTCCTGTCCCTTCCTGCCTTCTTGTCTTTGCTTTTGGGCAGGTGATGCCCAGTTGATCTCATATATTTGATTGAACTAAGAAGCACGTTCCTCACGTGTGTTATTGTTTGTTTTACAGGCCTGTCTAATCTTTGGCTGAAAGGTGGACTTCAGGAATGGCTGCAGTTCTGAGTTTGCAAGGTGTTCAGGGGCTATAGTCTCGGGGGTTCCTCCAGTCTCTGTCAGACAAGTAAGTCTGGTCTTTATTTGTTAATTTAAATTTTGTTCTACATTTTCCAACCACTCTGTCTGGGCTCCTCCATTGTGATCCCTGTCAGAGCACCATCTAGTTCTTCTGGGCTCAGGCTGGTGGAGGCTGTGGCTCATGTGTTCCATTAGTCCTTTGGACTGATATTTTCCTTGTGTCTTTGGTTTTTTTTATTCTCCTTTGCTCCAACCATGGTGGGACCAATAGATGTATCTTAGATGGCCGCTCAGAAGCTTTTAAGACCCCAGATGCTACTCATTAAAGTAGGCCATAGGACATTTTCTTTATGAGCTATGTTAGCCAATTGACCTAGATGTCCCCCAAGACCATGATCCCCAGCCCTCAGCCCCAGTAACTCAGTCCCTCAAGGTGTTTGGATGTGTCTAGGGAGTTTCTATGACTTTGCTTTGGACAAGTTATGCCGACTTCCCCTATATTGTGTGTTGTCTTTCCCTTCACCAAAGTTAACACTGGCAATGAAAACTCTTCTTTATTTGCAATTGTCTTATGTGTTTGAAAGGACCAGGAGGAATTAAAATGTTAATCCATTATTTCACTAGTTGTACTAACAAATGTATAAAGGTGTAAGAGGAGTTGAGAAGGCTGGTCAGTAGAGTGAGCCTGTTTAAAGAAAACACATTCCCTATATATCATTTGATATTCTAGACTTCTATGAAGTTCAACAACCTAAAAAACTAAAATAACAGAAATTTAACCTTTTGAAGATTTCCCCAGAACTGCTGCTCAAGCCTCACTCTTGGTCACTTTTTTTTTTTTCCTTTCCTCCTAAAATTCAAAGTTGATTAGATTGGGACAGAAACTCTCTATTCCAATTGTCTTGCCCACAAAATGATAAATCTTTTAATATTAACTATTCAACAACCCAAAACAATAGTTTGTATAGAGTCACAACACATTGCAATGAGTTATTCAACCTCACATGGGCTAGAACAGAAGTTCAAATATCTAGGGTTTTGTTTTCATAAAATAATTTCCTGAAAAACCATAAAATAATTACCACCACTAAGTTATTGAAGTCAGAGAAATTGTAGTGAAATATGACCACATACTGATGAATATTTATGAGTCTTGCTCTAAAATTCCTATAGCCAAACAGTGCCCAGATTCCTTCTAGAGGAGACAGAAGAGGCTGAAAAACTCTACATACTACAAATCTGGAAGCTTTGTAAGACTTACTCCTTATAAAACCAACTTTTGACGTTTAGTCTCTAGTGCATCAGGAACTCTGCTCCAGTAAGAAATAGATTTTCCTCTGTCAGAGATCATAGACAAGTTATTTCTAAACACTAAAAAGTCCTCTATGAGCTATAAAACGACCAGCACAAAACCACAGAATTGAAAGAACAAGCTGCAGTTGGGTCTTACTATAGCAGAGAGGTGTGATCAAGGTTTCCAAGTACATACAAGCCCTTATGATCCTCTACTTCCAAAGCATGGCTGACAGACACAATTATTCAAGTGGACTTGTATAAGTGAAGCCCCTAAGGTTTTATTTCAACCCATGTATCTGGAACAATGCCAGAACTTCCCTAAGAGTAGTTGTAATTTATATTGTCTCAAGAAGAATCTCAGAAACAAAAATATTAATAAAAGAAAAAATGAAGGTAACTTGTAATAAACGGAAAGGTAACCAGTACAATCTTTTTGTTTGTGCTCATGGTCAAGGGTAAAATTATTTTAACTTCTTAACTTAAAGCAATAGTGGTATATTTAGCTGGATTCTGTTTCTGAGGTCATTTCTAAAGTATTTCATATTTTTCATACTAAGATATTTTTCTTCCGGAATGTACTTTATAATTATTCGTAATGTTTACAGTGTATGTGTTATTTGTTACCAAATGCAATAAATTTCATGCCATTGATGTGACATAAACATATCACTAGTTCTTCACCATCCCTACTTTTTTTTTCAACCAAGACAAGTCATGACTTAAGTCTTGTGTTACCCAAAACAAAACAAAACAAAACTTTCTGGAATTACTAATAACACTAGATTATTAGGCATTGCTGAAATTCTCATTATTTGAGTTAAAATATTTTTCAGATTATTTGGGCATTTTATATTTCAGTTTTTAAGCCTTAATTTTTTATTTGGAGGTGGAGTATCTTCTCTTTTCTGGAAGGATTATTTTTTGCAATTTTACTCAGTAATTTTTCCACTGGATTGTAAATTCTTTAGGAGTATGAGTTTTAATCATTATCATATCTCCAGCACTTACCATACAACAGGCAGCCAGTTCTTTCAACATTTTTTTAAGGAGCACTCACTCTGTGCTAGCATTGTTATAAGCACTGAGGACAAACCCAAAGTCCTTGTTCTTGTGGAGCTAACATTTTCGTGGGGAGCAGACAGAGAGTAAACGGATAATCAAATAAACATATAAAACCAAACACGTTGTTGAGTCAATTCCAACTCATAGCAACCCTACAGGATAGAGTAGAACTGCCCTCAGTGTTTCCAATGAGCCGCTGGCGGATTTGAACTGCCGACCTTTTGGTTAGCAGCTGAACACTTAACCACTACACCACCAGGGCTCCAATAAACATGGTGAGTTATAAAAAAAGATATATGATGACAAAGGATAATAAGTGAGGGAAGAATGCCAACTTTATACAACCTTATAATTTAATAAAGAAGAAAAATAAAGCTCTAAAAGGGCCAATGATTTTCCCAAATTACCTAGCTAGACTGTAACGGTAAGCATTTCTACTTGTTTTTTTCAAACTATGAATCAAGTATTATTCCCACTATAACGTCCCAGCTTTTAATGTTAGAGATGGGAAGAAAACACTGTTCTATAATATTTCAAGCTCCTTTTTTTGAACATGAAGTTTTGAACATATACCTTCCATTTTAAATACAAATTCTTTAAGCTTAATTGTGTCTTCATTACACAATTAAGATTTATTACCTTTGAAAATGAAATTCCAAGTTTTTCACTCTAGCATTGAATTTTTTAGGAGTTTTGTAGGAATTTTCCAGCGGGAAATAATTTGTCTTCTTATGACTAATTACCTTGCCGATTTTCTTTGATCAAAATGTTCAGTAATGGTAGCTGGGCACCAACCAGTTCTTCTGGTCTCACGGCAAAGGAAGCCATTGTTCATGGTGGCAATTAGACACATATTCCATATCCTCTTTCTATTCCTGACTCCTTCCTCTGTTGCTCCAGGCAAATAGAGACTACCGGGCCTTGGATGACTGCTTGCAAGATTTTAAGACCCTAGGCACTATGCAATGAACTAGGAGATAGAACAGAAGCATTAAACACATTATTAGGCCAGTTAACTGGGATGTCTCATGAATCCATCACCCTAAACCTCCAAACCAAGGAACTAAATCCCATGAGGTGTTTGGTGGTACATAAGCAGCCTCATCAGTTACTCTTTTGTTGTTGTTGTTGTAAATATATCTATCTCACAACTTTTGCCAGTTCAGCTTTTTACAGATGTACAACTTATTGACAGCAATTACAATAATTGGCTGTGTGACCCTACCATTAATCAATGTGATTTTTCCATCACCTTTAACCCTTCCTTTCCTGCTTCCTCTCACCCCTGGTAACCACTAATAAAGTTTGGTCTCTGTACCGTTGCCTTTTTTTGTCTTAGTATATAAATAAGATCATATAATATTTGTCCTTTTGTAATTGACTTATTTCACTCACGTAATGTCTTCAAGCTCCATCCATATTGTAGCATGTATTAAGACTTTGTTTCTCCTACTGGCTGAGTATTCCATTTTATGTATTTACCACATTTTGTTTATCCATTCATCTCTTGATGGGCATTTAGGTTGTTTCCACCTTTTGGCTATTGTAAACAGTGCTGCAGTGAACATTAATGTACAGTTCTCTGTTTGAGCCTCTGCTTTCAAGTGTTGTGGGTATATACCTAAGAGAATGGAATTGCTGGGTCATATGGTAGTTCTATTTTTTGTCTTTTGAGGAATTGCTACACTGTTTTTCACAATGGCTGTACCATTTTGCATTTCCACTAGCAGTAGGTAAGGGTTCCAACTTCCCCACGTCTTTGCCAACATTTGTTATTTTCCATTTTTTTTTTTTTTAAATCTTAATTGTCCTAGTTGGAGCAAAATAGTATCTCATTATGGTTTTGATTTGCATCTTTCTGAAGGCTAATGACATTGAACATCTTTTCATGTTTTTGATGGCCATTTGTATGTCCTCTTTGGTGAAATGTCTATTCAAGTCCTTTGCTCATTTTATGATTGGGTTATTTGTCTGTTTGCTGTCAAGTTGTTGAAGTTTTGTATATATTTTGGTTATTAGATTCTTATTGAGTATATGGTTTCCAAAGATAGTCTTTCAATTAGTAGTTTGTCTTTTCATTTTTTTGGTAAACTCTTTTGATGAACACAATTTTTAAATTTTTATGAAGTTCAAAATATTTATTTTGTCTTTTACTATTTGTGTGTTTGTTTTTATATTAGATAATCCATTGTTAAAAGTTTGGCCTGACAGTGTTGCCTCTGCATTTTCTTCTAAGAATTTTATGGTTTTAGTTTGCACATTTAGGTCCTTAATCCATTTTGAATTTGTTTTTGTGTATGGTGTGAGGCATGGATCCTGTTTCATTTTTATTCATATAGAAATCTAGTTTTCCCAACACCATTTATTGAAGAGACTCTTCTTTCTTATGGACTTAGCACCTTTGTCAAAAATCAGTTGACCATGGATGGGTGGATTTATTTCTGGGTTCTCAATTCTGTTCCATTGGTCTGTGTATCTATTGTTATACTAATACCAGGCTGTTCTGATTACTGTAGCTGTATAATATGTTTTAAAATCAGGAAGTGTGAGTCCTCCTACTTTGTTCTTCTCTTTCAACATTGCTTTAGCTGTCTGGGGCCTCTTGCCACTCCAATTAAAGTTGAGGAATGGTTTTCCTATTTCTGTAAAGAAGGCTGTTGGAGGAATTTTGATTGGGGTTGCATTGAATCTATAGATCGCTTTGGGTAGTAATGACATCTCAACAATATTAACTCTTCCTATCCATGAACATGGCACATCTTTCCATTTACTTAAGTCTTCTTTAATCCCTTTCAGTGGTATTTTCCAAGGCTCTAATCTTTTTGGAAGCAGACTGCCACAGCTCCCACAGAGCAGCTGGTGGGTTTGAACCCACAACCTTTCTGTTAGCAACCAAGCACTCAGTCATTACTCCACCAGGGCCCCTTTATATTTGCACTACCTTTCCGAAGCTCCTCTTTATTTGATTGTTTTGTAAGAAGTGAAACAAAATAGTTATGCTTAAATGCAGAGTTAATCATTTCTACTGTCCCCCACCCTCCACTGAAGTAAAAATATTAACAATCCTGGGATGTAGCTTTCCACATTTTTCTCCCAGTTGATACAAATGTAAACATATTTAAAGTTTGGTCTGTTTCTAATTTCTTTTTACTAAAACAAAATTTTTATTATGCACATTATTTTGTTGTTTTATTTAACAGTATATCTTCATCATCTGATAAATACATAACTCTTAATTCCATATTATTGTTCAAATTTTTTAATGCAAGTATCATACAAACATATGATTTTACTGAAATGGAAGCAAGTCATGCTGGTTTATTTTTTCACTACTTTTTTTCTTTAACTTCTCACTCAATCCCTCTCCAGCCATTTCATTCCAACTCCCAGATAGTAATCTATTAAAATCTGCTTATAAAACTACCCACATTTATAGGGAGTCTCTGGGTGGTTCAGATGGTTAAGAGCTGGGCTGCTAACTGAAAGGTTGGCTGTTGCAACCTACCTGGAGGCATCTTGGAAGAAATGTCTGGTGATCTGCTTCCAAAAGGTCACAGCCAGAAAAACCCTATGGAGCAGTTCTACTCTGCACACTTAGAATCACCAAGAGTCAGAACTGGTTTGTTTGATGGTTTTTATAGGGAATTTTATTAGATTTTTAAAAACATGCACTTACTTGCATCGTACTTTCGTTGCTTAATGTTGCTTCACAGGAATCCTTCAAGTCAACTATGCTAATTCACTCTTTTTAAGGATAGCCTAATATTCCATGTTGTTGATGTGCCGTAATTAATCCAACCATTCTTCTGTGGCATTCTTATAACAGTGATACAGTCAACATCCCTAATGAATTGTGCTTTAGTTTCTATGGGATATGGATACAGGAGTGATATTGTAAGATCCAAGGATATGCAACTTGTAATTTAAATAGCTATTACTAGATTCCTCTTCCAAAAACAAAAAAAGCTATAACAATTTACATTTCTGTAAGCAATAAATGAGAGTATATTTTTCCCAACATCCCCACTAGCAATAAAGGATTATTGCCAGTCTCTGATGGGTGTGAAATGGTAGTTTATTGTAACTTTCATGTGCATGCCCTGAATTTCATCCCATTTTCATGTTTATTGGACTTTGAATTTTTTCTAGTATGAATTTACTATTTATAATTTATTTCACAGTGTTTTATTACATTCTGCCTTCTTCTTGTCTATTTATTAAATGTTTTCATTGGATTTTGGCCTTTAATCTATCATCTTCATTACAAATTTTGTAGTGAAAATTCTCTATATTTTCTTTTACACCTTATGTATTTCTGTTCTTGTTTAAGAAAGTCTCCCCCTCCCTCCACCCAGCTTTGCTTCTAAAATTGCTATACTTAAACCGTCTGGAATTTATTTTGCATGTGACGTGAAATAGGGCTTCAACTTAGTTTCATCCAGAAATAATACCCATTAGTGTTTATTAACAAATCACATTTCCCCCTGACTTGATTCCACCTATGTCATATATTAAATTCTCATATATTCTGCAGATAATTTGTAGAATCTTTGTTCTATTTCATTCATCACTTTATTCATTCTTATACCAAAACTATACCATCTGTTTTTAATATCCGCTGATGTTTGTTAAGGCACATCCCCCCTCAATCCTCTTTTTCATATTCATTTGGCTGTTCTTAGACATTTATTCTTCTTTGAGAAATTTGAATTCATATTATGTGTTTTAAACAATGAAAAATAAAACGTAGTGGTGATTCTAGTTGTAATTTCCTTTCAAAACTAATGATATCAATAAAGTTTTTTATATTTTAAACTATAATAGTTTAAATAACATTTTTTAATAAATTTTTTATTGTACTTTAGATGAAGGTTTACAGAACAAATAGTTTGTCAATAAATAGTCAGTACACATATTGTTTTATGACACTGGTTAACAACCCCACTACATGTCAACACCCCCTTCTTGACCTTGAGGACCTTATTTTTGGTGAAAATACACATAGCCAAAGTTACACCATTTTTAATATTTCAACATGTACAATTCAGTGACATCAATTACATTCTTCCAGTTGTGCTGCTGTTCTCACTATCCTTTTCCAAATTATTCCATCATCATTATTTTCAACTCACTGTCCCCTAGGCTTCCCATCAAACCTTTTGAGTTGCTGTTGTCAATTTGATCTCACATAGATAATTCTTTTTTTTCTTTTTTGTACCTTAGACGAAGGTTTGCAGAACAAATAATTTCTCATTAAACAGTACACATATTGCCCTATGACAATGGTTAACAACCCCATGACATGTCAACACTGTCCCTTCTCAACCTTGGGTTCCCTATTACCAGCTTTCCTGTCCCCTCCTGCCTCCCAGTTCTTGTCCCTGGACTGCTGTGCCTCATTAGTCCTGTTTTGTATTATGAGGCTGTCCAATCCCCGGCTGAATGGTGAACTTCAGGAGGGGCTTCACCACTGAGATAAAAGTGTGTCCAGGGGCCATACTCTCGGGGTTTCTCCAGTCTGTCAGGCCAGTAAATCTGGTCTTTTTTCTGTGAGTTAGAATTATGTTCTACATCCTTTTCCAGCTCTGTCCAGGACCCTCTATTGTGATCTCGGTCAGAGCAGTCAGTGGTGTTAGCTGAGCACCATCTAGCTGTACTGGACTCAGTCTTGTGGAGGCCGTAGTAGCTGTGGTCCATTAGTCCTTTGGACTAATCTTTTCCTTGTATCTTGTTCTCTTCATTCTCCCTTGCTCCCGAAGGGGTGAGACCAGTGGAGTATCTTAGATGGCCGCTCACAGGCTTTTAAGACTCCAAGGTAGAATGTAGAACATTTTCTTTATAAACTGTGTTATGCCAATTGAGTTAGATGTTCCCCAAGACCATGATCCCCACAGCCCTCCGCCTAGCAATTCAGTCCCTCAGGGAGTTTGGAAGTGTCTATGGAGCTTCCATGACCTTTCCTTGTACAAGTTGTGCTGGCTTCCCCAGTAATGTGTACTGTCTTACCCTTCACCAAAGTTACCACTTATCTATTTAGTTCCCCCCAACCCTACTCCTCCCATCCCTCGTAACCAACAAAGATTGTTTCTTTTTGTGTGTAAACTTTTACATGAGTTATACAGTAGAGGTCTCATACAATATTTGTCCTTTTGTGATTGACTTATTTCATTCAGCATAATGTCCTCCAGTTTTGTTCCTCTTACTCTGTGCTGAGTTCCTTTTGTTTGTGGATATTTTTTCATTTCTTTTGTTTTTGTAGGTTTTGTTTTTACTGGGACTTAACGTTTTTCTTCTTTATTTTGATGAGTAGGTTTGTTAACTTTCTTTGTGGTTACCATGAAATTTACCCTTATCTTCCTAGATTTGAACCAGTCTATTATTACGTGGTATCGCTTGACACCCTTTCCATTAGAAGGTTCTATATCTACACCGTTTATTCCCTTTTTTATTGTTCTGATGCTGTTGTTATTTACAGATTAACCTCTCTGGTTCCCTTTTGTAATTCTTTTGGTTTTGCATAGTCCTTAATAGTTCATTTCCTAGGTTGGTATCTGGCTAGTACAATCCTGTGTCTTATATTCAGCCCGTGGTCTGATATTGTTTGTTCTCAGATCGAAGGACTTCCTTTAATAAATTTCATGAGTTTGGTTTTGTTTTTACATAGTCCCTTAACTTCTGTTTATCTGGAAATGACGTAATTTCACCATTATACTTGAACAAGGGTTTTGCAGGATATATTATTCTTGACTGGCAATTTTTTCTTTCAAGGTTTTATATATGTCATTCCATTGTCTTCTTGCCTGCAGGGTTTCTGCCAAATAATCCGAGCTTAGTCTTATTTTTTCTCCTCTGTGTGTGACTTTTTGTTTTTCTTAAGCTGCTCTCAGGATTCTTTGTTTGTCTTTGGTTTTAACAAGCGTGATTATGATATGCCTTGGTGATTTTCTTTTGAGGTCTATCCTATATGGGGTTCGTTGAGCTTCTTGGATGGTCAACTTTTCATCTTTCATGATATTGGGGAAGTTTTCTGTCAGCAATTCTTCAATGATCCTCTCTGTGTCTTCTGTTTTCTCCCCCTGTTCTGGAACTCTGATCACTTGCATATTTTTGCTTTTGATTGTATCCCACATAATTCTCAGGGTCTCTTCATTTTTCTTTGTTCTTTTTTCTGATTTTTCCTCAAACAGAGTTGTATCCAAGTGTTTGTCTTCAATTCCACTGATCCTGTCTTCCACTGTTTCAAATATGCTCCTTAGCCTTTCTATGACATGGTCCATTTCTGAAATCTTGTTGTTTATTTTTTGGATTTCTAACTGTTTTTGTATAATTTCTAGTTGTGGATTTATTTGGGCATTTTTTTCCTGCATTACTTTCCTGAATTCTTCCATTTTTTTGGTCTGTATTTTCCATGGATTTGTCTGCCTTTTCCGTGAATTTCTCTATTTTTTCCTCCTTTTTTCTGCTTTTTGCTTCAACTCTTGGATAATTCTGAGTATTAGAGATTTGAATTCCCTATCAGGTAGTTCTAGTGCCTTTTCTTCTACTGGAAATTCATCCAGTGTTTTATTTTGGATGCCTACTGGAACCATCCTGTCTTGTTTTTGTAAATGTTTTGATATTGTCTGCTTTCTTTGGGGCATTCAGTAGTTATTTTTCTCTTTTATTGATTGCAGATTTGTTTGTTTTGTCCTTTTTTTTGGGGGGGGGCTATGTCTGAGCTAGCAGGCTGTGTGTTCTTTGTTGTTTGCTCATCTGTGAGCACGATACTTTTCACCTCTTTTTCCGATTGGCAGGGTCAGTCACTCAGATATGGTACAGCAGGGCAGGTCTAGCTGAAGAGGAGTTGCTGGGATGTGTTGTTTGTGGCACTTACTATATCCACCAGGGCAGGTTGGTCAGCAGTGCAGGGCAGGTTCCGGTAGGCCATGCCTGTGCTGCTTGGTAGTGTGATGTTAAGTGCACAGTGCAGGTAGGCAGGATGGATAGGGAAGATTGTGATGTGTGGAGATAAGATGGGTATGGGAGAGAGGAGAGAGGAACAGGAGCCAAAAACATACAAACAAACAAAAAAGAGTGCTAGGGGAACTTGACTTTGGAGTGGAGAGATGAGAGACTATGAAATGGAGAAAAACAAAAAGGGGAAGAAGAGGAAAAGAAAAGAATGCATAAATAAAAGTTAGAAAGAAAAAAGAACAGCAAAGCTCCCAGGGATCCCACTGGTGCAGCTATGAGGTCTGGGGAAGTTGTTCCCAGGTGTTGACGTACAGCCTGGCTAGGAGGTGTAGAAGTATTCAGTGCCAGGTATCCAGGGGACAAGAAGAGAAGGAAGGTATAGAGAAACAAGAAACTGAGTAATGAAGAAAGACAAAAAGGGAAAAAGAGGGAAAAGAAAACCAAACAAATTTTTAAAAAAAAGAATAAGAAAATCCCCCAAAAAAACAGATGCTCTCAGGGATCCCTCTGTGTGTCTGCACAAGATGAGGGGGTAGGTCCCAAGCCACAGAGCACTGTCCGGCCAGAACGGGCTCCCAACTCGAGAAAAGAAAAAGAAAACAAACAAACAATTGAAAACAAACAAACAAAAGCCCTAGGATCCCACCAGCATGGCAGCATGGACCGGGAAGCAGTTCCACACTCAAACGGAGCTCCACAGCCCCTCAGGAAGATGCAAAAATGGCGCATGGAGCCAGGTATTTGAGAAAAAGGAGGGGGAGGTGGTGAGAGGTAAGGAAGAAATCAAAAGAAGTGGAAAAAAGCAACACCAGCAGCCAACAAATGGCACTCAGGGAGTCGGCCAGTGTGGGTGGGTGGAATCCAAGCAGCCAGTGCTTCCCAGGCAAGAGACTGTCGCCGCGGGAGGCAGAGGAGGCTGAGTGTGGGTGAAGAAGGGTAGAGGGTGGGAAAGTGTATATCGCTGTTTACTGGTTGTTCTGTCTCCTGCTGGAAGCTCCGTGAAGCTGCTTTCTCATACCCCTATTTGCTGGTCTCTGATAGGAGTCCAAGATGGCGGATCTGTGCTGCATTAGCTGATAGGGGACCTCTCCGTGTATGTCTCCTCACTCTCTGTTCTCTGTCAGTTTATTATTCCATTTGGTGCTTGGCTGAGTTCTTTATCTCTTCATTTGATGTTTAGGATTTCAGGATTGCTGTTTTCTCTGTTTGGCTTAGTTTTTTGGATCTTTGCTGTGGAGGGGTGGTGTGGTGCTTCTGCCTAGAGTGCCATGTTGCTGGAAGTCCTTAAATAACATTTTAGTGGCTGTTTTTTAAAAGCTAGTGAAATTCAGTTATGAATCCATCTTATTCTGGTGCTTTTAATGCGATCATTTTAATGTCTTTCCATTTATTGCTGCCATAATTGAATTTGTCACTTCTTATGTTAATCTTAGTAATTTATATTTTTCTAGAAAGTTGTTTCTCCAGGAGTTAAACTCCATTTCCATAGTGTTACATGTAGTATTCTCTAATGACACTTATAATTTTTTTTCTTATATTGTCTGGTTATGTCTCCTTTCCTAATCTTCTAATATTTGTGATTTATGTTTTCTTCATCATTTTATTAATGTTTCATCTATTTTATTTGTTGTTTATAGTTATAAGAATCAGATTTGGGATTCATTTTTTTTTTCCATGATTTTTCTAATTAATTAAAATTTTATCATCTTTGATTCTTTCTTTTGTTCTTTTTTTTAATCATCATTTTAAAAAATATTTCTTCTTTAATAATTAGGGATATCAGGGCTATCTGGCTCCATAACTTTTCCTGCTTTCCATTCATTTTGGTGTAAAGAGTTCAACTTTATATTAATTTCATTAAAATTTTAGTAACAGTTTTGATTTCCTCTTCAAGTTATCTTCAGTAGTAAAGATTTGGAGAAATGCTGTTTTAGTATTTATTTTTTTTATTTTATTCATTAAGAAAATATAAACATTTATTTGCATTATACGGAATTGAACTTGCTGACCGTAGTGTCTCTTTGCATTTTGTTCTATGGTTTGAGATATTCTTCCTGTTTAAATTCCAGACCACTTTATCTGCCTTTCAATCATCTACTGACTTCTTTTATGTTTCTAAATCACATGTTCATAGTTCTAGAAATAAGTTTTAGTTTTGTTCTTGAATGTTTTAAGTATTTTTTGTTTTGGTTTTTGGTCAGTTTATGTCTCCTCAAGCAGCTCTAATGGGAGTCATTCCTAATTGGTGTCTGTCTGTCTCTCTCTCTCACTTTTTGCTGCTTCCCACCTCCTCAAATATGTTACATTTTTTAACTATTCAACAGGTTTCTATTCCATCTGCTGAAATTTATTCAATGCTGGAAGCCCAAAGAATGATGGGTAATGCTATGGTCCTTTGTTTTGTAGGCAGTGGTATAGCAGCAGTCAACTTGTCAGTCTCCCAGGCATCTGGAGGTAACTCTCGACTCCTCTGCCCCCTCCTACTCTCCAAGCGTTAGGGGGTGGAGAGAATTTAGCCCACCTGATTAGCTACTCCTTGACCCTGTGGGGACAAACCACGGAAACCTTTTGAACTCTTATTGTAAATATTAATCTTCTCCTTGTCCTGATGTTCCAGCTCTTCCTAGAATCAGTTTTTTTCAGATCTTCACCCCAGTTCCCACCAAGGCTGTTATCCAGACTTTTCTTCAAAACAGAGGGTGAAAGCCCTGCAGTGGCATTTTCTCCTAATTGCATAGCCAATGGGAACAGCAGATTGAGAAAAAGGAATGTATTTGATTTGATATTGACAATGGAAGGGAAATGAGGTGCATTAAGCTACCATCTTTCTAGAATTCCTTTCCTCCACCTGTTGCATTACTTTATAATCAGAATAAGGTAACATTTTAAAATCAAATCTGTAAAAGTAAATGTATTTGACCATGATTTATAGTTTAAAGCATTCAAAGGGACAGTCAATACTTACTTTTCTCATATAATATAGATTTGACATTTATACTTGTTCATTGTGGCATACTCAAAACAAAACTGCTTTCTGAAAATAATTTCTTCCAACATTACTGAGGAAGAAACATCTCCAATCAGCTGCTAATACTGTTATTAAACCAACAAGGATAAAAAAAAAAATTCCAGAATATGCAAATAACCAGTTTTCTCCTAAATATCTGCCAGTGTGAATATGTAAATTTATCAAATTGCAATGTTGTAGAAAAGAGTGCAGCTTGTATCCATACCTCTAAAAATAAAAGTTACACAAGTAGTTTTTATAAAGTTCAGTCTGTAGTTCCCACATTAAGTTTTTAAACTCTGAAGATCTCAGAACACAGTCCTTTGGACGTTATTAGTAAAGATGGTATTAGCTTCCATTTGATCCTTTTATAGAGTTACAGCCTGTGTTACCCTTTCATTTCTCTAGACTTTCATGTCTTGCTCTATTCCTTTGTGATATTGCTCTATGTAGGACTATTCTGGGAAGCCAAGAATTATTTTATCATGTTCACATTTGCTGCCTGAAAAGCACAATGAATATGAGGCAAAATGGAGACAAGCAGAAGAAATTGCCCCTAGATTTTTAGAAACACAACTTGGCCAATATTTTTGTGTTGCACCAAATTGAAATATTTCTCAATAAAGAGAAACTTCTAGGCACACTTGTCTAGTTCTGAAGAGAATGAATACAAGTTACTAAATTATAATAATTTATTATTTAAAATACAAATTTTAATGAATAGGAAGAATATCAAATGTATAATCCTTGTTTTGAAATTAATTTCTCCATCTAAAGTCAGCCATACATATATAAAATCCATTGCTGTCGAGTCGATTGTGACTCATAGTAACCCTATAGGACAGAGTAGAACTGCCCCATAGAGTTTCCATGATCTCCATTCCATTCATAAGAAGGTAGCAGAATCCCTTAAAACCTTCCAGCATTCCTTTCAACAGAATGAGACACCTTGGGCTTTGGACTTCAGAGTCAAACATGCATGATTACATATCTTGGCTCTGTCAGTAGCTCTGAAACTTTTGTTACTGCCTGTCCTCTATTCTGTTATCACTGGAATGGAGTTCTTTGGGGTTCTGTTGCACATATTTTTCTTTTCCCTTGGTATACTCTTGCTTTATCTACCAATGACTTCCAAATATATTTCTCAAGCCCAGGCCTGTCTTCTGAGCTCCAGATCCACATTTCTAATGGCCGTCTCAGCATTCCCTACTCAATATCAATATGTCCAACAGAACTCACAGTCTTTCAAACAAACATCTCCTGGATCATTGCCCATCTTAGTGGGTAGCATGATGTTCCCAGTTTTCATGCCAAAAGTTTGAAACTATTTTCTGGCTCTAAATTCTCCATGCCCAGTCAAGCACAGGCCAATCCTAAATATCTCTGGAATGCATCAGTTTCTCTCTGTTCTCCTTCTCATCACTTCCTTGGTCTATTGATGTGGCCTTTTAATTGGCCTGGAAGACTCCACACTATCTTTCTTCTAATCCATTTAACTTCTTGCAACCAGAGGAATAATTTTGTTTTCTTTTTTTCATTCAATCCTTATCAAGTTACCCTCTAGCTTAAAATCTTTCAATGATTTTTCCTTCTTCTTAAGATAAGGTCCAGGGAACACTGTGTGGCCACCTCTCCAGCCTCACCTTAAAACTTTTCTTCTCTTACTGCAGTCATTCTAGACTTGTTTTAATTTCTCAAATACTCCATATTTGAATTTATCCCTAGACCTTTCTACAAGGCATAGTATGTGCCCAAGAAAGTTCCTCCCGTACCCAACCTCCCTTCCTTCATTTAGCTAACTTTTTTTTTATTTTTTATTGTGCTGTAGGCGAAAGTTTACAGCTTAAGTTAATTTCTCTTTCAAAAATGTATGCGCTTTTTTTTGTGTGTGTGACATTGGTTGCAATCCCCGCAATGTGACAGCACACTCCCCTTTATTTTTAATGTCAGATCTAGTCCTTCTCACACTTCAGATTTCTTCTAAAACATTATTTGATGGTTACAAGGGTGGGGAGGGAGGTAGAGGGAAATTTACTAACCAGATAGTAGACAAGAATTATCTTAGATGGAGGGAAGGACAACACACAATACAGGGGAAGTCAGCACGACTGGACTAAACCAAAATCTAAGAAGTTTCCTAAACACAACCAAACATTTAGAGGGACAGAGTAGCAGGGGCAAGGGTCTGGGGACCATGCTTTCAGGGGACATCTAGGTCAATTGGCATAACAAAGTTTACTAAGAAACTGTTCTGCCTTCCACTTTGGTGAATGGCATCTGGGGTCTTAAGAGCTAGCGAGTGGCCATCTAAGATTCATCAATTGGTCCCAAACACCTGGGAGGAAAGGAGAATGAAAAACACCAAAGACACAAGGAAAATATTAGCCCAAGAGACAAAAGGGCCACATAAACCAGCTACTACCAATGACTGCCCTGACAGAGAACACAACAGAGGGTCCCTGATGGAGCAGGAGAAAAGTGGGATGCAGAACTCAAATTCTAGTAAAAAAAAACCAGACTTAATGGTCTGACTGAGACTGGAGGAACCCCAGAAGACATGGCCCCCAGGCTGTCTGTTAACCCAGAACTAAAATCAGTCCCGAAGCCAACTCTTCAGATAAAGATTAGACTGGACTGTAAGACATAAAATAATACTCATGAAGAGTTTGCTTCTTAGTTCAAGAAGATACATGAGACTAAATGGCCAGCTCCTGTCTGGATGCAAGATGAGACGGCAGAAAGTGATAGGAGCTCGTTGAATGGACACAGGAAATCTGGGGTGGAAAGGAGGAATGTGCTGTCACATAGGGATAGCAACTAGGGTCACATAACAATGTGTGTATAAATTTTTGTATGAGAAACTAACTTGAGCTGTACATTTTCACTTAAAACACAATAATTTTTTTTTTTCTTCTTCTACTTCTGCCTCATTTCTCTGACCCAACTGGGAAAAGTTCTCCACTTTTAAGAACTCATAGCCCACCTAGATAATCCTGCATAATATTTCCATCTCAAAGTCTGTACCCTTAAATAAACCAAAAACAAAATAAAACCATTGCTGTCGAGTTGCTTCCAACTCATAGTGGCCCTATAGGACAGAGTAGAACTGCCCCATAGGGTTTCCAAGGAGCAGCGGGTGGTTTCAAACTGCTGACCTTTTGGTTGGCAGCTGCGTTCTTAACCACTGTGCCACCAGGATTTCTTTTGCCATGTCAGGTAATGTATTCACAGGTTTTTGGGTATTAGGGCATGGACATCTTTGAGGGCTTATTATTCTGTCTTCCATAAGATGTGATGATAATATCATTACTATTTTTATTATCATGAAAATAATTTTTTTTTCAGTATTCTAATGCTGTAAGATAAGAATAAAATGATAAAATGCGTTGTTGCTCTATTTCTCCTTTAGTAAGGGATGCAGCTGTGAAAGGGAATCATACTCTTTTCTCTACCCACCACCCTCAAACCCAGGTTTTATTCTAATTACTTTCAGTAAATTTCATAATGCCTTCTGTGGATAAAGAAGGTAAAAAAACCCACTGCTGTCCAGTCGATTCCAACTCATAAAGAATGTTAACCCAAAATCCAAACCTGTTGCCATCAAGTTGAAAATCATTGCCTGAATTTGGGAACCTTGAAGTACCATATTTGTAGATGTTGTTTCAGTCCTTTCAAGCACCTGCAGTTGCTTGTAGCATTTATTTTATCTGAAGAAAAGAAAAAAAAGAAAGATGGATATTCTGTGTTTTTTAACAACAATGGACTATACAAGGGTTTTCATTCATAGCCCCCATCTTACGAAAACCAAGCATGATATCTTTAGTAAGCGTACTAAAGAGATGTTTTACAATAAAAGTCAGCACTTACCTTGTCATGGGTCAAACTGCTTCCTTTGCAAATCTATGCTGCAAAAATCACAAACCTGAGACAAGACAACACAGATTTTTGTGTATTTCCCTCTTCAACAATGCAGTTCCTTCGTTGAGCTTAGGAAATTTTGGCACAGGAACTCATCATAGCTGTTCATCATTGTAGCACATTCGTCTTGATTAAATAGTCCATCAGTGTAAAAGGATAGTACATACTACTAAAGTGCCGTGATGCAGGTTTCTAGAGATCAGCCAACCAGACCAGCTGGTTTCTTAGTATGCAGGTGAAAGTAGCACAAATGGTTACATGCTCTACTACTAGCCAAAAGGTTGGTGGTTTGAACCTACCCAGAGGCACCTTGGAAGAAAGGACTGACAATCTACTTGTGAAAACCCTGTGGAGCACAGTTCTACTCTGCACACATGGGCCATGAGTTGGAATTGACTCAATGGCAACTAACAAAAACTAAAAATACTGTTTCTGCTGATTTCATGTGTATCTTCTACTAGTACACAAAGCAGTGCCTCACCTATAGTTGATCAGTTAATTAGTGCATGTAGTTGACATAGTTGCCTTACATATAGTTAAGTTCATCATGATTTTAAATCTATATAGTCAATAGTGCCTTGATACTAGCTTGCATAATAGTTCTCACTGGTTGGGAAGCTGCTGGGATATTTAGATGGCCTCATGTCATCTTTGAGTACCCCAGCATACTTTGCTTATAGTGAGGCATTTAATATTTACCAAATCAAATTTTATACAACTACACAATGAAAATATATCGACTGAACTCTAACCTGCTTGAGGAAATGAACTTACATTAGTTTTCTGTTCTTGGAGCAGCCTGCATACTGCTTGTGATTCAGCAGTGCTCAATGAATTAAAAAAAGCTTTGAAGTGTGACATCCAGGTTGCAAATATATGAGAAGCACAAGGTGTCTTAGGAAGAGTATTTTGATATCTGCAGTGGTGCTACCTGCCTCTCACTGTATTTATAAAGACATACACCACTGAGCTTTCACCTAATTCAGCCATCCTCAGCCGTGTCCGGATGCAACCAAACAAATGCTGAATGGTGATTGTATCAGCTCAAGTTCCCATACTGATTCCGAGCCTGGTCCTAAGAAAATTGAAAAAAAAAAAAAAAAAATAGATAGCTCACTCTGTGTATTTTCATCCCAGGACCAAACTCATGAATATTTATAATGCATTATCCTAAATTGATAACTCATAACAAAGACAATAAATTCCAAATCAAAAATGAAAACAACAAAAATAGAGGAATATGAACATTGAATTTTCCCTGAAAATGTAGTTCCTGAGGATAGCAACTTTCAGAAGTGATTATTTGTAAAAGTATATACTTGACATTAAAGATAACTCTGAAAATTTCAGAATGCACTGCATAGATACACTTGCTTGAGAAACGTGCATCATGATAATCTGTATATATTATTTCCCATTAATAACATTTTATGAAAGGTGTATTTTTTTAAAAAAGTGGAAAATAGAAAAGTTTTATAAAATATAAATAGTCGCAAAATCCACTCTCCTGCCTAGGTTGAAAACAATAACCATAGTTTTCATTCCATGTACCATTGATAAGTACTAATGAGTGCTTCTGTAATATGTATGTGCACGTGTGCCATTGAAATACTGAGCTATAGTTTTTGTTGTTTAAGGCATAACATATATGGGTTTTTAGAGAACATTAGGTTGATTTAGGAATTCTTTCACTGTTCTTTCTAGGTGCAACTCTTACATCAGGCCACATCTGTATTCAGACATGCCTCCTTCTTTACCATTTGCCCTCCCTCCTTTATGAAGTAACTAGAATTATTTCCTAGATTCTGGTTGCTTTGAAAAACTAATTTATGGATTGATTGTTTATTAAGCACTCTTGTCATAATTAATGTAAAAAATTCACAGAGTGAGGCATCCATTTTTTTGGATTTATTAAGTACTAGGTTTGGAATCAGAACAGGAAATTGAGTTTACCTCAATCACAGTTCAGTTTTTGGTTGTTTGCATAAAGACATGGCTTAATAATGGAAAAATTTAAATTTTGTGTTCAGAAGTTTCTGAACTCATTGTTAATAAGCAAGAGATTTAATAACTGCAGAAGACAATGCTGAAGCGATTTACCTTGACTTATGTGTAAAGTACTATTATCAACTAAGAATGCATTTTATCTGAGAAAGCATGAAATTTTGGCTTTTACTTGTGGGCAAAAATATTGAGAAGGCAGCCCCATTGGTTCTACTAGGAATCTGATTCACCCATTAAGAAGAGCAGTTTTTCACTATTCCTGTCACTGTGAACACTAAATCCATTCTGAATGCAGCCCAAAGAATTAAAATTATGAAATGGAGCTCCACAACTTAGAATGAAGAGTTTTATCCCCTGGAAGTGAGAAGTTTCCTTAATCCTCAATTAGAAGAGCAGATCAAAATGATCACCACATTCATCCTGTTCATGTACAACACCTACATTTGCATAAATATATCAAAAATCATTACTGGCTTTTACCTAAAAAGCGGCCAGCCATTCTCTGCCCTTATATAGAATAGCTATATTCAGTATGCCTTACATTCTTTATTATATCAGATTTAAATTTCTCTTGCTGAAGTTTAAGGCCATGAGAGCTCATACATATTTTAGAAAACACTGAAATAGCTCTTCCCCATTGCACTGTGAAAATTAGATGGTGATGCCTTTCCATAGCTTTTTTAGTTACATAAATTTATGTTTTCCTAAGCTTTGTTGATACTCATTTTCTTTTTTTTTTTCAGGCATACTTCTTTGAATTATTTTTAGTTGAATGTTCTAGGGATTACATCCATAACTTTTCACATTCTGATTAGAGTTAATATTATACTGCTCTACATAAAATATAAAAACTATGTGTTATGGATGAAATTATGTCCCCCCAAAAGATGTGTTGAAATCCTTACCCTTGTACTGTGAATAGGAGCCCTGGTGGAGCAGTGGTTAAATACTTGACTGCTAACCAGAAGATCAGTGGTTTGAACCTACTAGCCTCTTCATGGGAGAAAGCTGTGGCAGTCTGCTCCTGTAAAGATTTACAGCTTTGGAAATCCTATGGAGCAGTTCTGCTCTGTCCTATAGGGTCACTATGAGTAGGAATTGACATGACAGCAATGGGATTGGTTTTTTTGGTTTAGTACCTATGAATGTGACCTTGTTGGGGGAAATAGGGATTTTCTTTGCAGATAGTATCAGTTAGCTTAATGAGACCACACCAGAGTAGAGTGGGTCCTAGTCTTAATCCCTTCTAAGTCGTGTCTTATAAAAGGAAGTCACACATGCGGAAGACAGACACCATGTACAGCAGAGGCAGATGTATCCATAAACAACAAAGGAAAGTCAAGGAAACTAGGAGAGAGGCATGTAACAATTTCTCTCTCAAAACTATCAGAAGAAATCAACATTGCTGATACCCTGATTTGAGCTTTCAGACTTCAGAACTGTGAGAAAATAAATTTATGTTCTTTAAAGCCACCCATTTTGTAATATTTTGTTACAGCAGGCTAGGAAACTGAAACACCATGTAACGAAGGAGGTCCATTTATTCCCCTATCCTTTATCCTATTTAAGTGGATTGAATCTGCATATGTTATAAACCCCACAATGCAATGTCATAAATTTCTTTAAACCATCTTTTGAATTCTTAAGTAATTTAAAGAACAATTTCCTGTATTTACTAACTTTTTTATCATTTCTGATGTGCATTATTCTTTCCTGAAGATTCAAGTTTCCATCAGATATCATTTGCCATTTGCCAGAAAAGCATTTAGCATTTTTTCTGTAGTGCAGGTCTGCTTGTGATGAATTTTCTTATTTTCCTTTTACTTGAAAATGCCTTTAATTTGCCTTCATTCATGAATATTTTTGCTGGATATAGAATATTTGCCAGATAGGTATTTTCTCCCGCTAGCTCTTTAAAGATGTTGTTCTGCTATCTTCTGGTCTCCATTATCTCTGATATGAAAAATATGCAGTCATTCAAATTGTTATCCTTCTGTATATAATGTGGCACTTTTCTCTGGAGGCTTTTGAGAGTTTTCCCTTTATCTTTGGTTTGCAGCAATTTGACTATGGTGAATCTGATGTGGGTTATTTTGCGTTTATCCTGCTTGGAGTACTCAGGATTCTTGAGTCTGTAAATGTATGTCTTTTATCAAATCGAGTTAATTTTTAGCCATTGCTTCTTCAAAATGTTTGTGAAAAACTTAATAAATTATCTGCTCCCAAAATACAGTGAGGATACCGGCATAGAATGACAGTTTTACCATTCTCATTCAGAAGGGAGAAAATAGAAGGAAAAAAGGAGTTACTAGTCACGAAAAATTTTGAAATCTAACCAGACAAGCTCCATTTAGTGTCAAGGCCTAGGAATCATCCTCTGTGATTCAAGAGTCAACCCTCTGGGATAATGGATCCACCTTCTGAATCACTCTTCCTTTTTTTATGAAAGATAGCATGTGTTTGCAGCTGAGTAGTTTTAATAGACTGTAGAATTTTGGGGGTCCAACAGACTTCTTTAATCCATACTCTCTCTGTCCTTTTCAGTCCAAATAGTCAGTTTCCACTGGTAAAAAATTCTCGAGAACCTTGTTGGTCTCCCATGTATGCCATGGATGATTCACTCTATTAAACAAGAAGCTCCTTCACAGATCTTCCCTAGAGAATCCCATCTCTACTTTCAGCTTCTCCTGAGATGACTAAGGGGATCTATGGATGACTGAGGGGTCTATGAATGATATGCTTCATCTTTCAAAGATCCTTTATGTGACTGAATACTGTGACCTTTTGATTTTTATGAAATATTAGCAGAAGATTGTCTCGCCATTCTCAGTTTTCTCTCCATAGCACTCTCCTGCAGGGGACCTCTTAATTTTATTGTCTTTTGAAATCTGGATAGGCTGAATTATTTTTCAAAATTAAGTCCTGGCTCCTTTTTGTTGAACAGTTCTTCCATTATTTTATCTCTTTCAGCTCCCATTTTACCATAAGCAGCAAGAGGAAACAAAGCCACACCTTCAACACTTTGCTTGAAAATGTCTCAGCTAAATATCCAAGTACACTGCTTACAAGTTCTATTTTAACAGATAATTGAAGAATACAATTCTGCTAAGTTTTCTGCCACTATAAAACACGGAGCTTCTTTTTTCCAGTTTCCAATACCTTGTGCCTTTATTTACTTCTGAGCTCTCACCAACAACTCCTTTAACATTCATATTTCTACTAACAATATTCTCAAGGCAATATAGGCTTTTTCTATCATACTACTCAAAATTCTTTCAGCTATGCCCATTGCCCAATTCCAAGACCACTTCCACATTTTTCTGTATTTGATACAGCAGCACCCCACTTCTAGTACCAAAATCTGTATTAGTTTTCTATGGCTGCTATAACAAATAACTACAAATGTAGTGGCTTAAAATAACACAAATTTATCATCTTAAAGTTCTTGATGTCAGAAGTCTTCAATGGGTCTTACTGGGATAAAATCAAGGTGTTGGCAAGACTATGTTCCTTTCTGGAGGCTCTGGGGGAGAATCCATTTTCTTGCCTTTTATAGTTTCTAGAAGCTACCCACGTTCCTTGGCACCTGGCTCCCAAAGCCATCAATGCCTCATTGATTCCTTCTCACATCACATCAGTCTGATAATGACTTTTCTGACTCCCTCTTCCTTATTTAAGGACCCTTGGATTACATTGAATCTACCTGGATAATCCAAGATAATATTCCTATTTTAAGGTCAGCAGACTAGCAAACTTTATTCTATCTACTGCCTTAATTCCTCTTTTGCAAGTAATTTAACATATTCATAGGTTTCAGGGATTAGAACATGGACTCCTTTGGGAAGCCATTATCTTGCCTACACAGCTGGCTGGAGCTGCAAATTTTGTATCCCCTGCGATAGCAGAGCTCAAATCTCAGCTCACAGTTTTTAGCCTTAGCTGTGCTGCTAGGAGCCTGACCTACATATACATTGTTCAGTATGGTTTATACATAAAATGTAGGACTCTCCCTCTCAGGCTATATCCTTTCTAGGGTCCCTTCTCCCTGACATTATCCAGTAGCTGTGGTTGACCCAAACTCTGTACTTAGGTTCTTCAAGCCAAAAAAACTGTGTATTTTCTATTGAAGTTTCAGCTGCCGTACATGGAAGACTAGTGTCATGTATATGGGGAACAAATTTAATGTCATTCCCTTCTATCAAATGTCAAATTTCCCTCTAGTATTTTTCCACTTAGACTCACTCCAGTGGTTTCAGGTAGTTGTTTTTGTTTTTAATAGTTTCTTCAGGGATAAAATATAGTTGTTATTTGAGGAAAGGTTGGTCTGAAGGTTGCTCTAAAGCTAGGTCTGAGCTACTTAGCCATATTAGAAGTCATGACATTCGTTTTGAAACTTGTTGCAGACCTTTTTTACTTGCTTCAATGTGTTAGATTCCTTTAGAACTATACTTCTTTTTTAGTTTAAGGCATCACCTGTAACACTCATTTTGTATAACCAAATGGACAAATCTTTAGCTTGACTGACTAAGAAAAAAGAGAAGACTCAAATAATTAAAATCAGAATTAAAGTGGAGACATTAGGAGGCGGGGCCAAGACGCTTCTGGTGGACCCTCTTACAACAAAGACCAAAAAAAACCAAGTGATTTGATTATATATGGCAATCTAGGAGCCCTAAACATCAAAGGCAGAGTTGAGGAGCCAGACTGAGTGGCAGGGGGAGGGAGAGATGGTTTGGAAGCAGTGACGAGTTGTCAGACTTGACCTGGCGAGAGCCTGAGCCCTTCAGGCCTGATCAGCTCGGGTGTGAGCGGTGAGGCAGGCAAGTGGCAGTGCTCGGGAGGTGCATTTTCCGCACCAGGAGAGACCTAGCCACTAAATGTCTACACGGCCACGCAGAACCAGCGAGAAGCAGCCCTCCACGAAATATAAGTACTTGCATATGGTTTACCGTGCAGATCAAAAACATCCCCCTAAGGGAAAAACCTCTCACCTATTTACCTCCCCACTCCCTCCTCTGCACTGGGTCCCCGACCGGCTTTAGCAATTGCTGAGTCCGCTGGGCCAGAAGTAGGATCCGTCACATGCCCGGAGCCATTCTCCCTGGCTTGCAGAGTGAACAAATTAACAAACAGAAGAAAAAATACACTGCTGGCTCCCCTAAGCCAGGAACCCAGGGTAGGCACAGCTCCTTTGCCTAGGCACAGGCATAAGGGATCCACTGACTTTGAGTGCCTTTCCCCCTGCATAGACTTGTGTGGGCCCATCTCAACAGCATAGGCCCTCATTACTGCAGTACAACAAGGTATATACCGGAACTCTAACTTCAACTATTTCAGCTGCGAAGTGGCAGGTTCTTGACATTTGACACTGCTCTGCCCATTAAGCAGGGTCTTCACCTACCCACATTAGGGACCTGAGGACTGGTGGCTCCACCTATGCCACCTAGCTACCTGCAATAGGGGCCCATGAATAAGAAGTGCCCCCTAGTTCTTACAGCCAAGAGCATTAGGTGCTCATAGTCTGGCTGCAAAACCCACCTACTTGTGTGCTCTAGGGAACAGGGACACACCTTCCTCCTGGACAGTCAGGGGCAGCTGTCAGCCCCCTGCCTTGCTCAGAGTGTGCCTGCTGTGGCAGCCAGATACCTCTGCCTACACCAATAACCCATACCTGTCTAGGACTGTAAGTGAGAGCCTACACCACACATTTCGATGGCTTTCTATCTGGGCACATGAGCTGAATCCAAACAGGAGGAGTCGGTGGACTCCTGAGCTCACATACCTAGTAACAGATCTAACCAACTGGTGATGGGACATTAGAGTTTCAAAGATGCCAATAATCAAACTAGCTCATATAAGCTGCCTATTTGGGCATATCAAAACAAAACAACAAGCTAGGACATAGTAAGCAAACATAAAATAAATAAGTATAATAACTTATTGATGGCTCAGAGACAACAGTCAACATCAAATCACATAAAGAGGCAATCCATGATGGCTTTGGCAAGCTCCCAAAATAAAGAATCTAGAAATTTTCCAGAGGAGGAAACTTTCTTGGAATTACCGGAGGCAGAATACAAAAGATTAATATACAGAACTCTTCAAGAAATTGGGAAGGAAATTAAGCAAAACGCAGAACACACAATGGAGGAAATTAAAAAGATTAGAGAAGAGCATAATGACAAATTTAACAGGCTGCAAGAATCCATAGAGAGACAGCAATCAGAAATCCAGAAGATTAACAATA
>NW_004443948.1:3143974-3145166 GCF_000243295.1 Trichechus manatus latirostris | reverse complement strand
TCAGATAAAGGATTTAAAAAAATGAAGAAACCCAGGAATTGTGTGGGACTCTATCAAGAGGAATAACCTACAAATGATTGGAGTACCAGCACCGGGGCGGGGGGTGGGGAGTGGGTAACAGAAAGTACAGAGAGAATTATTGAAGATTTGTTGGCAGAAAACTTCCCTGATATCATGAAAGGTGACAAGATATCTATCCAAGATGCTCATCAAACCCACATAAGGTAGGTCCCAAAAGAAAGTCCAAGACATATTATAATCAAACTTGCCAAAACCAAAGATAAAGAGAGAATTTTAAGAGTGGCTACAGACAAACAAAAAGTCATCTACAAAGGAGACTCAATAAGAATAAGCTTGGACTACTCAGCAGAAACCATGCAGGCAAGAAGGCAATGGGATGACATATATAAAGGCTTGAAGGAAAAAAACTACCAGCCAAGAATTATATATCCAGCAAAACTGTCTCTCAAATATGATGGCAAATTTAGGTCATTTCCAGATAAACAGAAGGTTAGGGAACTTGCAAAAACCGAACCAAAATTACTAGAAACACTAAAGGGAGTCCTCCGGTTAGAAAATCAGTAACTTCAGATAACAACCCAAGACTAGAACACAGGACAGACCAACCAGATATCAACCCAGATAGGGAAGTCAAAAGAGTAAATCAAAGCTAAAACACTGACTGTAGGGAAACAGATGTCAATATGTAAAAGATGACAACATTAAAACAAAAAAGAGGGACTTAAAAAATGTAGACATAGGAAACTAACAATCCTACAAGTCAAAATAAAAACTAGAAAAATATAAAGACTCAGCAAACTCAAAATCAACAACGATGAAAAAGATGGAAAGAAAACACATAAAGAAAAACGACTCTGCACAGAAAATTAAGTGGAACAAAGAAACTGCGAACAACACACACAAAAAAGACATCAAAATGATAGCACTAAACTCCTACCTATCAATAATTATGCTGAATGGAAATGGACTAAATGCAGCAATAAAGAGACAGAGAGTGGCAGATTGGATTAAAAAAAAACACAATCCGTCTATAAACTGCATACAAGAGACACACCTTAGACTTAAAGACAAAAACAAACTAAAACTCAAAGGATGGAAAAAAATATATCAAGCAAACAACACTCAAAAAAGAGCAGGAGTGGTAATATTAATCTCTGACAAAATAGACTTT
>NW_004443948.1:3088173-3140877 GCF_000243295.1 Trichechus manatus latirostris | reverse complement strand
TTAATAAATGGTGCTGGCATAACTGGATATCCACCTGCAAAAAACTGAAACAAGACCCATACCTCACACCATGCACCAAAATTAACTCCAAATGGGTCAAAGACTTAAATATAAATCTAAAACAATAATGATCATGGAAAAAAAAATAGGGACAACACTAGGAGCCCTAATACATGGCATAAACACAATACGAACCATAAGTAACAAAGCACAAGCACCAGAAGAGAGACCAGATAAATGAGAGATCCTAAAAATCAAACACTTATGCTCATCAAAACACTTCACCAAAAGAGTCGAACGACAACCTACAGACTGGGAAAAAAATTTTGGCTACGACAAATCTGATCAGCATCTAATCTCTAAAATCTACAAGATACTGCAAAACCTCAAGAACCAAAAGACAAATAACCCAGTTAAAAAATGGGCAAAGGATATGAACAGGCACTTTGCCAGGGAAGATATTCAGGCAGCTAAAAGACACATGAAGAAATGCTTATGATCATTAGCCATTAGAGAAAGGCAGATCAAAACTACAATGAGATATCATCTCATCCCAGCAAGGCTAGCATTAATCCAGAAAACACAAAATAATAAATGCTGGAGAGGTTGTGGAGATACTGGAACACTTATACACTGTTGGTGGGAATGTAAAACGGGATAAGCAGTTTGGAAATCTATTTGGCACTTCCTTAAAAAGTATGAAACAGAAGTACCATACGATCCAGCTATCTCGCTCCTTGGTATATATCCTAGAGAAATAAGAGCCGTCACACGAATAGATATATGCACACCCATGTCCATTGCAGCACTATTCACAATAGCAAAAAGATGGAAACAACCTAGGTGCCCATCAATGGACAAATGGATAAACAAATTAAGGTATATCCACACAATGGAATACTACGCAATGGTAAAGAACAACGCTGAAGCCGTGAAACATAACATGGAGGAAGCTGGAGGTCATTATGCTGAGTGAATTTAGTCAGTCTTAGAAGGGAAAATATTGTATAAGACCACTATTATAAGGAATCAAGAAAAGGTTTCAACACAAAAGAAAACATTCTTTGATGGTTATGAGGGTGGGGAGGGAGGGGAAGGGTTATTTACTAAGTAGATAGTAGATAAGAATTATCTTAGGTGGGGGGAAGGACAGCACACACTACAGGGGAAGTAAGCACAACTGGACTAAACCAAAAGCTAAGAAGTTTCCTGAACACAACCAAACACTTTGAGGGACAGAGTAGCAGGGGTAGGGGTCTGGGGACCATGCTTTCAGGAGACATCTAAGTCAATTGGCATAACAAAGCTTATTAAGAAAGTGTTCTGCATCATACTTTGGTGAGTGGCATCTGGGGTCTTAAAAGCTTGCAAGCGGACATCTAAGATGTATCAATTGGTCCCAACCACCTGGAGTAAAGGAGAATGAAGAACACCAAAGACACAAGGAAAGTATTAGCCCAAGAGACAGAAAGGGCTATGTAAACCAGAGACTTCATCAGCTTGAGACCAGAACTAGATGGCGCCCGGCTACCACCAATGACCGCCCTGACAGGGAACACAACAGAGAGTCCCAGATGGAACAGGAGAAAAGTGGGGTGTAGAACTCAAATTCTATTAAGAAGACCAGACTTAATGGTCTGACTGAGACTGGAAGAACCCCGGAAAGTATGGCCCCTGGATTCTCTATCAGCCCAGAACTAAAACAGTTTCCAAGGCCAACTCTTCAGACACGGATTGGACTGGACTGTGGGACATAAAGTGATACTCACGAGGAGTGTGCCTCTTAGCTCAAGTAGATGCAAGAGAGTAAATGGGCAGCTTCTGTCTGGAGGTGAGATGGGAAAGCGGAGAGGGTTAGGAGCTGGTTGGGTAGACATGGAGAATCAGGGGTGGAAAGGGGGAGTGTGCTGTTACAGTGTGGGGAGAGCAGTTAGAGTCACATAACAATGTATGTATAAATTTTTGTATGGGAAAAAATAAAAAAGTAAAAAAAATATTTAAAAAAATAGTGGGGACATTACTACCAACCTTATAGAATTTAAAAAAGAAAAAAAAAGGTAGTTGATTCTACCTCTTCGTACCTTCTCTGCTGTTTTAAAGTATTTTTAGGAAAACATTTTTACTGAAGTTCGGCATTGTTTTAGGCTGGGTTCTCTAGAGAGGCAAAACCAGTGAAGGGTATAAATATACAGAGAGAAAGATTTATATAAAGGAAATCCTTCATGCAGCTGTAGAGGCTGGAAAGTCCCAGGTTCATGGGTCTTGCTGGAGGCATCTCTTGACTCATTGAGCTGCAGAAGCTGGTGAATCCAAGATCGGAATGTCAGATATGAGACCCCTGGCTCACAGGCTGTGGAGGCTGAAGAATTCCAAGATTGGCAGGTAAGACAGCAGGTAAGCTGCTAACCCAAGTCTCAAGAGCCAGAGGTCAGATGAACAGAAGCCAGCTACAGGATCTAGAGCCAGCAAAAGCCAGCCAGCCTTGTCAGAAAGTCCAGCTGTAATGGATGCAAGCCACACCCCCAAGGAAACTCCCCTTCAACGGATTGGCTGCTCACAACAGATCTCATCATGGAGGTGATCACATTATATCAGATCTCATTATGGAGGTGATTACATCATTTAAAAGCTGCCATACTACCTCATAACTGCCAAACCACTGAGGATCACGGCCAGCCAAGTGGACACACAACTTTAACCATTACGAACATCTATAATGAAAAATGCACAAACCACAAGTTTGCCAATTGATGAATTTCTCTCAAAGTAAATCCACTATGTGAACTAGCGCCTAGATCAGGTAATATAGGATTTCAGCACCACAGATGGATAACCTTAACCCATCTCCTAGTCACAGCAAACTTCCTCCTAACGCTAATAATTATCTTGACTTTTATAACCATTATTTAGTTTTTCTTATTCTAGAACTTTGTATTAATGGAATCATACAATATGTATGAACTTTTTTCTGTGTTTGGCTTATTTTACCCAATATTGTGAGAATCATCGATATTGTTTGCACGTAGCAGTAGTTCATTCATTATTACAGTATATGGTATCTCATTGTATGAGAAAATTATAATTTATTTATCCATTCTACTGTTGGATATTTTGATTTTTTCCAATGTAATACTATTACAAATACTGTTACAGTGAACATTTTAATGCATATATTCTAGTGCAGATACGTACAACCTTCTATTGTATATATATCTAGGAGTAGAACTGCTGGAATCTGGAGTGTGAATATGTTCTCAGACTTAGTTGATACTGACAGACATTTTACCAATAGGTTACACCATTGGGTACTTTCTCCAGCAGTGAATGAGAATTTCATTTGTTGCATATCCCTACCAACCCTTCGTTGCTTATATGATGTAGAACAAGAGAATTCTTTTCAATTAAGTTTTCTTGTTCTAGCTTGTTTATTGCTGGCATTTTCTCTATAAAATGACAACTGTTGTTGCTGTTGTTAAGTACCATCGAATTGGTTCTGACTCATAGTAACCCTATGCACAACAGAACGACACACTGCCATTTCCTGCGCCATCCTCACATTCGTTACCGTTTGAGCCCATTGTTGCAGCCACTGTGTCAATCCATCTTGCTGAGGGTCTTCCTCTTTTTCACTGACCCTCTACTTTACCAAGCATAATGTCCTTCTCCAGGGACTGGTCTCTCCAGATAACATGTCCGAAGTACATGAGATGGAGTCTCACCATCCTCACTTCTAAGGAGCGTTCTGGCTGTACTTTTTCCAAGACAGATTGTTCATTCTTCTGGCAGTCCATGGTATATTGAAAATGAGAACTAAGAACAATTTTTAAAGATAGCTTCAATGAGTCAATAATCCAGTGTCCTGAAGGAATATCAAATAATTGTTCACTATTTCTAACTACAGTGAAAACTGTGAGAGCCAGAACTTGATGGGACTGCCTTGTTTTTCCAGGTCTCACAAATTTTCTGCCTTTGACAGGGTGCAGTCTTACTACTTTTCTATCACTCATTTTAGTCAAAAATATTTGAGATTTCCTTCTCTGTGTAAAGTTTCTGCCTTATACAGATTCTGGCTTTCACAGGCATTCCTGGAGAATACTCAAAGTAAGAGACCCAAGTGTAATAGCAGAAATTTTGTACAGAGGTTTAGTGAATTTAAGTCCCATCTGAAGCAGGGTCTAGCGTTTATGCAGCTGGGTAGAGTTAGAACTGCTAGTCAGAACATGACTGGAGAGAGGCTGGTCAAAGCAATTAATTTTGGCTATAATGTATTACTGTTGGTTCTTTCCCTAGGTCCCATGTATATCAAAGCCAAACACAGAGGATATACTTACAGAGAGACTATACAGGAGATTTTTTCCCCAAAAATATTTAGCGTGAAGCCCTGAGCATATTTTATTAAATACAATATTCTCAGTAGGAAATCTAAGAAAACCGAAAAGAACATGAGTTCACCATAGAATATCCCATCTTTAGTCTTTTCTTTGAGAAAACAAGGAGAAAGAGGTCAGGATTAGATTTAGGTTAACATCCCGGTACAGCATAAAGCTAGTACACTATGGGTCAAATCATGAGATAAAGGAAAATTAATAGGGCAGAAGACTTCTAGAAGCTAATTGCATTCAGTAGATGTATTCCTGTTTTCTTAGGGTTCTATAATGCTAGTTTTTTGCTGTATACAAGATAGCTGAAAATAAAAAAAAGAGTTAAATACTTTTTTTTACATGTCATTGAAAAAAATAAAATGAACAACTTCTTCAGAATACTTAAAACATCATGATATACTTGGGTGGGAAAAATTTATTCTTTGATGCCAGACCAACTAGATTAGCATTCTGAAGCAAATGACAACCTCTCCTGGCTTTAACATTTTCACATACTCAGGGCTGGCTGATAGTATCAAGCACAGTTCCTGGAATACATCCTTAATTTTTTTCAGTAAATTATAGTGAGAGTGAGGGCAAGGGAGAGTTAGAGATCCATTTCGGTCTACAGTGAGAAATTGGAAAATGTGGTACTTTTATGTTCTCTAAGAATCTGATATTTTTTACTAGTACATTCTCATCAAAGGGAGAAAAAAAATCACTGGTTATTTTACCATTAAGCATTTTAAAAAATAGCATTCATAGACAAAATCATAAATATTTTGAACAAAAGGCAGCCAATTTTAGAATGTCTTTCGAGCATATTTAAACACGTCCTTATCTACACCACAGGGCATCATTTATTTTACCCTGTATTATGAACTTCACCTTCTAAGATAACTGAGACATTGACCTAGAGCATAGCTTCAGACAACATAGTGTTTATTAGTTGGATTATGATTTTTTTTATTATATTGTTTCCGGTAGTCAAGACATCTCTCTGTACTTGTTTAAAAAAAAAAAAAAACCTTCTAGTATTTTTTATGCAAAATATTTGAGTTTGATTTTTTACTATTATTCACCAGGGTTTCTCATAGGCCAGTGATTTCAAAGTGTGGGGAGATCATTCGGGGTTAGGATTTCGGAGGCATATACAAGCACACGTGTGATTTTGTGTATGTGTGTGTGTGTTTGTGTGTGTGTGTGTGTTTTCAGGGAGCAGAGTTGTTAAGGTGAAAAGATGGGAGCAGACTATCACTTGTTCATCTTTCTTTACCCCCACCCTGATTAGTACATATTTCTGTAAATAGAAGTGAAAGTCTGCTTAGTCAATTGAGTTTATAAACAAAATACTGATGCAGTATGATTATCACAGGAAGTTGAATTGATTTATAAAGAAATGTTTTAATATAGAACATAACAACAATGACAAAAATACAATTTCAGTGCCAGCTTGTAACATGTCAAAGCATTTTTTAAAGATAAGGCAGAATAATTGTCCGTACCTCAATAGGAAATTTCCTTTTTCTGGCTCACTTGTAGCACACTAGCACATTTTTTGTATGGGCCAGTGGTGGTGGTTTACTATACTTAGTACTTTTCTTTTGATGAGAACATGCTAGTAAAAACAGCAGATTCTAAGAGAACCTACAAGTACTACATTTTCCAGTTTCTCACTGTACATTGAAATGGGTCACTCTCGCTGACTCACTTATCCTTTATGTCCCTTCCTTCTTCCCTCATGTTCACTCTCTTTCACACATTCACATAGAAATCTAGAGAATATTAAAATGGAAAAAATAGCAGTCTGATATTTTACTTGCTGTTGCATAGGACAAAATCTTTTAAAGAGGCAAAAATTGAAAACTTTTCCCCAAAATTCTCAAACTAAAATGGATAACCCAGGAAGATGAATATCTTCTCTCTGGGTAACCAGAGAAAACCAATGTGTCTAACTTTATATCTATGCCCTTAACGAGTATGGATTTCTGACTATAAAAAGTTGGGCATATACTATCCAATAAAAATCTGATAATTCTTCTATGCAACTTGGAGTTTTCTTGCTTAAGTAATTTGAAATTCTACTGTATTCATATTACTGTACTATATGTATTCTAATTCCATTCAGTGGAGTAAAATGCAGTATGGTTGAGATTTAAAATGGTACCACTTAGTACAAAAAATATGGGCTTTGATTTATAATTCTGTCAGAAAAATTCTCCCCATCTAGATTTGATTTCATAACTTACACTTCTTGTCTAAATTGTTAACTGAAGGCTTATATTTAAATAATGATTCTGCCACACAAATGCAATAAACTAATATAGATGATTTTACTCTTTATTATCTAATTTGTCTTACAAGTTTCATTAGTGATCTTTACTCTTGATTTTTCCTTCCTAATGTTTCTTGTGGCACTGCTAATATTTTTCTTGCTCCTCTCATCCGACAAGGTTAGTCAGCCATGTCAGTTCATCAAATACAGTATGTACAACATCTGACACTTTCTTTAGAAGATGAGTTTGTTGCCATGGTAGCTTTTAGCTTGGAGGTTTCTGACATTTGCTAGATCTCATTATTTGTTCTAGAACTTTTCTTTTCTTTTGTTAATGAAGTAAATGAGTTTTGCTCAGATAGTTTAAGTAATTCATAAAAAATTATCAATGCTGATCAGATTAATTCTGTATGTTTTTCTCTTGGTGTGATTTGGGTTAGCATGTGATTTTCCTTCATATGTGATAGTTGCTAACACTTGTTAAAGCATGTGCTTAGAAAAAAAAAAAGAAATGCAACCCAAATCTTAGTAGCAGATGTTCTTGAAATATATTTTTTGATTTTGCTTTCATTTAGTATCTCTAATTATATTCTGTTTTCTTGGGTGAAATGTCTATCTAAATTATCATAAAATGAGTAAAATGCCTCAAAGCTTTAGGGAAAATTATATTATGTATTTTAGGTAAGTTGTATATCAAATGAAACTTCAAAATAGCCTTATCAGAGAGTTAGAGTAAAAGCTGTCTGGTATTAAGCCTGTGTCTATAAAGCACACACAAAGAATTTATCATTAGCATTTCACTCCACTTTACATAGTGCAGAAGTCAGTTAAATGCTTTTCAAAGTTCAGCGTTCCTATGAAGATTTTAAAGTTAGCTTTAATTCAGTATTAGTGCATATTTACTTACTATAGACCTTTGGGTCCATCATCTGAACCTTATAAAGTCTTGACTTTTTAACTTTAGTAAGCAAGGAGAAAAAATATATGCAATTTCATAATTTTTTAAATAGAAGGATTAGCAGCATAACAGAAAGATAAACTGAAATAGCATCAACCTCAAGAATGTTTCAAACGTTGAAATTTACTATATATATGCTTTCATATATGAGGAAATAATAGTAAAGGAGCAAGGAAAAAAAGCAACTTTTGCCCTTCTTTTCTCTACCTTCACCCAGAGATCACCTTGCTCACATTTTGATGACCTTCTTTTCTGTAAAAATCTATAATTACGATCATTTTCTATCTGCAGTATAGTAAATGCTGAGAAACCTAGAAATAATCAAGGCCAATTGTGTTAAATAAAACACTATAATATAGACATGAAATAATTTTAGTTTGCAGTGTTGCTTCCTTAAACCTTACTGTTGCCACAACATAAGAGACTGGCTAAAAATTTGCTGTGTGCAATTGCAAGTATGTAAATTGAATGTTTTCATAACGTCGATAAACTACTGAAACACATTAAAATATCACTTATTATAAATGTATAGTAATACTTCTTGGCTAATTTTAAAAGTCTTTCTAAAGTGTGTCATGATCTGATAATCATGAACATTCTTTGGAGCTCTTTCTGTCCTTCAGCATAGGCAGCTGTTAGGTGGGAAGGAAATATTCCCATTATAATTCATAGCACATTTGATACAATGAGATTCAACTTTCATTTTGCTAACCTATCACAGGGACATGAGTGGTTCAGTGGTAGAATTCTTTTCTTTCATGCAGGAGTTCTGGGTTTAGTTCCCAGCCAATGCACCTCAAGTGCAGCCACCACCCTTCTGTCAGTGGAGGCTTATGTGCTGCTATAATGCTTAACATGTTTCAGCAGAGCTTCCAGACTAAGACGGACTAGGAAGAAAGGCCTGCTGATCTACTTCCAAAAATCAGCCAATGAAAACTCTATGTGGATCACAACAGTCTGATCTGTGATCGATTATAGAGATGATGCAGGACCAGGCAGCATTTCATTCCACTTTACATGGGGTCTCCATGAGTTGAGGGTCAACTAAACAGCAGCTAACAAACACGCATCATAAATGAGCAATACTAAAACCATTTATAAATGTGTTTTCAATGATGCTACATATGAAATGAAGTGAAATATTCACATTGAGACATTTTATTCTTAAAGGAGAAGGAATCTAACATTTGCTGGGTACCTACTGTGTAGTAGGCATTGTATATTACTTCATAAACTGAAAGTAGGTACACATAATCCATCACTGAGTTTCCTACAATTATTCTAATAATGAAAACAGAACCTGTGTTCTCACTGAGGTGTATGAAAGAGTCACTGTCAAAACTTACCCCACAAGTTACCATTATATTTCAGGGACTGTTCTCAGGATGCTCCAGATTTCGTGTCAGAAATCAAACTTTCCAAAAGTAATTTTAGGCCTAAGAATATTAAATATATAGTCTATAAAGTTATTTAGAAAACTTTCTACAGTGGTGTCAGTCCATTTATTTTGGTTAAAATGGAGAAGCAGTATGCTATAGAAGAAAGAATATAGGATTTGAGGTGAGTTAAAATCTCTGGAAAGGAATATAGCTTTACCATTTACAAGTCCTGGGACATTAACCAAATTATATTACGTCTTCAAGCCAGGTTTTGTATTTGTAATTAAAAAAATTATTACTTATCACATAGTATATTAGGAGGATTAAATGAGATAAGATACATGAAATAACTAGCCTAGTGCCTAACCGTAGTAGACAATGAACTTTCCCCTCCCTTTTCCTTTCAATTCACTAAACATTGATTGAATGCCCACTTACACGTAGTACTGGAAAAAAATTCCAAAAATGAGGGTGACATCTTTTTAAATTACGTACCAAACTATTTAAGAAAATAACAATTTAAAAACAATGGGTAATTATTAAGTTATTTCAATATGCCAGGCACTTTATATGCATTATAGCCTTATATCATATCATCCTGACAACAAATATGAAGAGTGCAGTATTATTATTTTTCCCATTTTACCAATAAGGAACCTGAGGTTTAGAGAATGTAAATAACTTATTCAAGGCCCTCGCAAGTAAAAGGCAGAGCCTAGAACTCCAAGTCTGACTCTAAACTTCAAACTCCCAACCACAGTATACTTTTTATGGAGGTGGCGCAGTGGTTAACAGTTCAGCTGCTAACAAAATGTTGGCAGTTTGAATCCACCAGCCACTCCTTGGAAATACAATGGGGCAGTTCTACTCTGTCCTGTAGGGTCGCTAATATGAGTAGGAATCGACAACAACGAGCTTAAATGTGTAAAGTAGGCTTGCAGAGAAAAAGAAATCTATTGAATGTGAACAGTGTTGGAATATCTGGGTAAGGGTAGGGGAAAAAGGAGGAGGGAGGAGTAGCAATGCTACTTCCTTTCCTTTATACTTGTGAATTACCACCTCTTTCCAAATTTCAAATCAAATTAATTTAATAAATTTTCCCCCAACTTCTCCTTCAGTTTTAATATTTTAGTCATCAAATTTTCTATAAATGCTTTACACATGAGAAAATAGCCTATACTTGCATGGTTGATATTGGCTTTAATGGAGGAAAGAGGCCTTGAGATATGGGCTAAGTTTGAATAGACTGAAAACATAGGAATGAATAGGAATTATGTTTTGTGAACAGTAATTAGATTGAAACATGTAAGGAGTCTAGTGTACTGCTTTAGACCATTCACAACCCAGATAATTGGTTATCAAGTCACCTTGAAGAAAAACGGATATTGCTTCAGACTCAGTTGTAGTGGGGTAGGAGTTCTTGAGCAGTGCTCCCAGAAGGAGCCTGGTAGACACATTAAAAACCAAAAAAAAAAAAAAAAAAAAACCAAACCCATTGCGATCGAGTGGATTCCAACTCATAGCACCCTATAGGACAGAGTAGAACTGCCCTGCTAAATCGTGTGACTCATGTGAAAGCACTAATGGAACCCGAAATGTTGACAAGAATGATTTCCAGCAGGACAGTGAGAGAACAAAAGAGGATTTTTGCCCTTTCAACTAAATTAGGCTCTTAATTTGGCTAATAGTTTTGTTTCATCGAAAAGCATAAGATGAGGCAAAGGTAGTATCTTTTATCAACATGTCCATTGTATCTCTGAGTAGAAGTGAAGCATCGTGCTTTCACATCTACTATTTTGTATTGATCGTGATCTTTGCATACACACACACACACACACACACACACACACACACACACAAACGATTATTTATTTTGGAAATGGACCAGTAGAAAGGAAAACAAAAACAAAGAAAATACTTGCAAGTAAAAGTTATTTGCTGCTGGTTGGTTTTGTATGTTGCCCTAGATCTTATCTCAAACTTGAATCTTATTAAAAGTATATCATATAGGTATCATATCGAAGTTGAGGAAAACACTATTCAGTTTGTTAGTGTTCTGAAACACAACAGGAAGTCTGTTACTGTTTTCATCTTTCAAAAGAAATGTGAAATCTACAGTCCTCAAAACTGATATATATTTATACATATAAATATTTTTTAAGTGAAAAGGGGGAATTTTGATTTGTGCTTTTTAAGTATGTGTGTAGTTATCACATAGAACTTTTTGAAGTGACATACTATGAATATTTCCTTGGTTACTTGTAGATTCTAACAAAGTTGTTTCTGTCTTTTAATTTAAAAGTATACTGAAAGTCAAGAAAGAACATGACCTGCAATCTAGGTAGAAATGTGGTTAAATTGCTAAACAATTTTTAAGCAGAATTGTGATTTGACTTCTCACAGTAATCATTTTTCTATGTTCTCAGTTAAAATATTCACCCTGAGAGTTATAATGTATTTACTCATACTTTTACTTCTTATTTTTACTTCTACAATATAATCCTTAATGTTGTTGTATTCCAAGGTATTAAATATCATTAGTATTCTTTATCATTTCACTTAATATTAATCCCTAAACTTGCATAATTTTATGGAGATGGCTTACAAGTTAAATCACTTTGTTTTAATGTCAATTTGGTAATCCATCAACCAACCTCCCCCACATATAAACGACACATACGCACAAACACACATCACCCTGAATGGTGTGTTTAGTTTGAATTTTACTGTAATGCTGTCATAACAACATTCCACTATATGTAGAATTTTTCATTAAAGAAAAAGAATGCCAGTTTCTTCAGCTTTCAGTTAAATAACTAGATTCCTCATGATTTTTTCGAGTGCATTTTAAAGTATCACCAATATTTCCATAAAAAATTATTCATTTCTTGTAGTTTAACCAACACATTTATTTGTAAGTAAAGTTTAGTTGGATAAGCAAGATTTTTTTAACCGCTATCTCTATGCTTACATCAGAAACCCTGGTGACGTAGTGGTTAAGAGTTTGGCTACCAGCCGAAAGCCTGGCAGTTCTAATCCACCAGGCGCTCCTTGGAAACCGTATGGGACGGTTCTACTCTGTCCTATAGGGTTGCTATGAGTCAGAATTGATTCGACAGCAACGAGTTTTATAATTACATCAGCCTGTATATAAATTTTAATTATAATAGTTTTCAGTTATACATCTCTAACCTTAAGGTATATATCCCCTTTTTAAAAAAGAGTTACACATTTTAGCATTTAGAAGGTATTTTTCATATAAGATACTTCCAGTTACCGATTTGATACGTGAAAACCTTGGAATTCATCACTCCTGTCTTCACAACAAGAAAAAAAGCTGAAATCCTGAAAATAAACAACTCCTGAAAGCTACCAGAGAATTGAGATTATAGAGCAAACTACTGCTTTGAAAACTGGAGATACAGGCACATATTACTTTTAAGATGAAGGTGTGAATACAGCCTGAAAGTTAAGGCCTGATAAAATTCTTTTCTAAGTTTGTGTTTCAAATTATTTCTGTCTCAATTCAAGGAATATTAATAGATTTGCAGTCTTAATCATATAACCTCATCCAATAAAATCATATATGTATTACCTATTTATATATATGCTCAATGTCATTAAAAACTTCTCAAAGTATACCTTCACTCTTAGTTGCAAAAGTGGCTGACATAAACATAAATACAGCTCACGATGTTCATAGCCAGAAGTTCTACTTCCAGAATAGCAAGCGAATAAGACTTCTAATAGACCCACACTCCTGCATATAACAACTTTAAACTTTGAGCAAAATAAAATACAACAACAAAATCAAAGCAATTACTTGAAAAATCGCAAGAATGCAGACTTTGGAGGGGAGCTAAAATTTGAAATAAGTTTGCAGTATGGGTTGAGTTTCCTGTTTTTTGCAGTTTGGGCCTGAAGCCAGGCTATAGGCATGGTATGACACAGAGTAGCTAAAGTTTGCTAGAACACAAGCTGTGATTCAGGCCTGAGGAACAAGAGGTAAGAACATGGGATAGCTACAGCTACTGGAAAGCAAGGATGGAATTTCAGAATAAGTGAGCCATCAAAGAAGAACCCAGGATTCTTTGAGTAAACTGTGCCCAAGTATGTGGCTGACCCATGAACCATGCATGCAAGAGTCAATGCAGCTGATAGATAAGGCTGAAAGAACAGGTTTGTGCTCTGGCCACTGAAGGTGAGACAGTGTTTTCAGTTTGAGTTTATCTATGTTAACTGCATCCTTAAAAAAAACTAAAACACTCTTCAGATTGTTGAGCCATCACAGCATAGCAAATGTACCAGATACAATCCAAAATTCCTCAACAAACAATCCAGAAAAGTGACCCATTCTCAAAGCACAATCAGCAGAGGCAAATTCCTGGATGCTCCGGATGTTGGAATTATTAGAAAAGGAAATTCAAAAAGGTGTTATAACATATTCAGTAAGATACAGGAAAATATACTGAATAGCAAGATAGAAAATATTAGTGGAAATTTTGGAAAACATTTTAAATCAAATTGGAAATTTTAGAATTTAAAGTTAAATGTCTTAAATTAAAAATTCACAGGATATCTTTAATGGAATAATGGAGATGACAGAAGAAACAATCAGTGAGCTTGTAAGATAGATCAATAAAATTATCCAGCTGAAGAAAAAGGTAGAAAAAGTCATGAACAGAGTTTCAAAGACCAGTAGCAAAAAATCAAAAAGCTTATTAATTAATGTGTGATTTGTATACCAGAGGAGAGGAGAGAGAAAATGAAGTAGAAAAATTATATGAAAAGATCGAGAGTGATAATCTTCTGAGTTTGGTGAAAGACATAAATTTACTTATCCTCAAACCTCAGCAAACCTCAGGAAGTACAAATACAAAGAAAGTCATGCCTAGGAACATCATATGCAAACTCTTGGAAATCAAAGATAAGGAGAAAAACATAGAATAAAACATATTACATACAATGAAGCAGTGAATCAAATACTATGGATTTTTTTATTAGAGACTATGGAGGCCAGAGGAAATGGAAAAAATATTTTAAAGGGCTGAAATTTTAAAACTACAAACAACAACAACAAAAAAACAGAATTCTATGTCCAGCGAAAATACTCTTCAAGAATGAAGGCAAAATATTTACATAGTAGAATTTGTTGCCAAGAAACCTCTACCACAAGAAGAGTTAAAGAACTTTTCAGGCTGAAGGGATATAATATTTAGGAAAACATGAATATCATTGGTAATGATAAATGTCTAGATAAAGATAAAACACTATTTTTTCTTCTTAATTAAAAAAAATACATATAATTGAAACAAAAATTGTAACATTGCACTTGGGAGGGTTATAATGTAGATGTCGTACTTATAACAATTATAACTCCCAAATGCTTGACTGACTTATGAACGCATTTTAAAGACTGGCAAAATGGTAGGCCTAAATCCATATCAGTAATTACATTAACTGACTAAACTGAAAAAAAAAAAAAAAAAAAAGCCTGTTGTCATTGAGTCAGTTCTAACTCATGACAACCCTACGTGTTACAGAGCAGAACTGCTCCATAGGGTTTTCTTGACTGTGACCTTTTAGAAAGCAGATTGCCAGGACTTTCTTCTGTGGCAACCCTGGGTGGATTCTAACCATCAACTTTTAGGTTAGTAGTCAAGTACCAACAATTTGCACCACCTGGGAAGTTTAATGGACTAAGCAGTCTGATTAAAAGGCAGAGGTTGTTATAATAGCTAAGAAAGCAACACCCAACTATATTCTGTTTTGTATTTAAGTACATTAAATATAAAAATACAGACAGGTTGAAAGTAAACAAAAGGAAAAAGATGTACCATGCAAACAGTAAACATAAGAAGAATGGAATTACTTTATTAATATCAGATAAAATAAGCTTCAAGACAAAGATTACTATCTTAGGTAAAGGATATTTCATAATCATAAAAAGATCAGTATTTCAGGATGACAATATAGCAATAATAAATGTGTACAATAGTAAGAGAGTATCAAATTACATGAAGTAAATACTGACATAATTAAAAAGCTAAATAGGCAATTTTACAATTCTTGTAGAAAGTTTCAAAACTCTTCTCTCAGCAATTTCTAGAACAATTAGACAAAAATATCAATAAAGGTATGGATAATCTGAAAAATACTTCGTGACCGTGACATAATTGATATTTATAGATTATTTTACACAACAACTGCAGAATATACGTGGTTTATTCACCAAGATAGACCATTTGCTGGGAAATACAAGTCTTAATAAATTTAAAAGAATTGAAATTATACAGAATATATACTGTGACTACACAGAATTCAAGTCGAAATTTTAAAAAACATATCTAGAAAAAATATATTTGGAAATTAATCAACACATTTCTAAGTAATCCATGAGTCAAAAAAAATCACAACAGAAATTTAGAAGTATTTTAAATATGTCAAAATTTATGAGATGTAATTGATGGGAAATTTACAGCTTTAAAAACTGATAATTGAAAAGAAGAAAGGTCTAAAATCAAGGATGTAAAATTTCAACTTACAATGTTAGAAAAAGAAGAGCAAACAAAACCCAATATAAGAAGGAAGGAGTTATAATAAAGGTAAGAGAAGGAATAAAATAGAAACTAGGCAGACAATGTTATTGTTAGGTGTGGTCGAGTTGATTTTCAACTCATAGCAACCCCGTGTGACAGAGTAGAACTGCCCTGTAGGATTTTCTAGGCTGTAATCTTTATGGAAGCAAACCACCAGGTCTTTCTCCCGCAGAGCAGATGGATAGATTCAAACCTACATCTTTCGGTTAGCAGCTGAGCACTAAATCTTTGTGCAACATCACCGCCAAAACCACTGCTTTGGTTCTTTGAAAAGATCATCAAAAATAATAAACTACTAGCAAGAATGTTACAGACAAAAGAGAAAGAAAACAAATCACCAATAAAAATAAAATACAGGTTATTACTACAGACATTTAAAAGGATTATAAGAGATTGTTACGAACTACTTTATGCCAACAAATTCAACAATCTAGATAAATGAAAATAATCCTTGAAAAACAAAAATAAAATTGGCACATGATGAATTAGAAAATCTGAATCACCCAATATCCATTGTCAAAATTGAGTCTGTTATCAATAACCTTCCAGCCTTAGTCAGTGGTTTCGTAGATATGACACCAAAGTCATAAGCAACAAAAGAAAATAAAAAAAGGTTAAACTGGACTTCATCAAAATTAAAAACTTTTGTGTTGCAAATGATGCCATCAAGAAAATGAGAAGAAAACTCCAAGAATGGAGGAAAATATTTGAAATTTATCTGATAAGGGACTTGTATCCAAAATATATAAATTACACTTACAACTCAATAATAAAAACAAAAATAAAAAAATGGGCAAACGATATGAGTAGACATTACTCAAAAGAAGATATACACATGGCCAGTAAACACATGAAAAGATACTCAACATCATTCATCATTAGGGAAATACAAATCAAAACCAAGATGAGATGACACTTCATATCTCATAAAAAAGACAGGCAAAAACAAGTGTTGGCAAGAATAGTAAGAAATTGAAACCCTTATACATTGCTAGTGGGGATTTAAAATAGAACAAAAACTTTAGAAAATATTTTGGTAATTTCTCAGAATGTTAGACCTAGAGTTATCATATGACTCAGCAGTTCTATTTCTAGGTATATATACAAGATAAATGAAAATATACGATCACACAAAAACTTGTATGCAAATGTTTATAACAGCATTATTCATAATAGTCAAAAATTGCAAACAACCCAAATATCCATCACCTGATTAATAGGTAAACAAAATGTGGCTTGGCATACCCATTCAATGGAATATTAGATAGATAGATAGATCAATAGATAACTGCAATCCAATACACTGCAGATAGAATAAGTATGGTGAAAGGATACAGCCCTGACGTACACCTTTCCTGACTTTAAACCAAGCAGTATCCCCTTGTTCTGTTCAAAGCACTGCCTCTTGGTCCATGTACAGGCTTCTCACGAGCACAAGTGTTCTAGAATTCCAATTCTTTGCAATGTTATCCATAATTTGTTCTGATCGATACAAGAATGCCTTTGCATAGTCAAGAAAACACAAGTAAACATCTTTCTGGTTTTCTCTGCTTTCAACCAAGATCCATCTGATATCATCAGTGATATTCCCTGTTCTGTGTCCTCTTCTGAATCTGACTTGAATTTCTGGAAGTTCCCTGTTAATGTACTGCTGCAACCGCCTTTGAATTATCTTCAGCAAAATTTTACTTGTGTGTGATATTAATGAAATTGTTTGATAATTTCCGTATTCTGTTGGCTCACCTTTCTTTGGGATGGGCACAAATATGTATCTCTTCCAGTCAGTTGGCCAGGTAGCTGTCTTCCAAATCTTTGACACAGATGAGTCAGCACTGCATCCGTTTTATGAAACATCTCAATTGGTATTGTGTCAATTCCTGAAGCCTTGTTTTTTGCCAGTGCCTTCAGGGAAGCTTGGACTTCTTCCTTCAGTACCATCAATTCTTTGTCATATGGTACCTCCAGAAATGGTTGAACATTGACCAATTCTTTCTGGTATAGTGACTCTGTATTCCTCCCATCTTCTTTTGATGCTTCCTGCATTCTTCAATTTTGCCCAAAGAATCCTTCAAAATTGCAACTCTAGGCTTGAATTTTTTCTTTAGTTCTTTCAGCTTGACAAGCGCCAAGAATATTCTTTCCTTTTGATTTTCTAAGTGCAGGTCTTTGTACATTTCATTATAATACTTTACTTTGTCTTCTCAAGCAGCCCTTTGAAATAATTTGTTCAGCTCTTTTACTTCGTTATTTCTTCCATTTGCTTTAGCTACTCTGCTTTCAAGAACAGGTTTCAAAGTCTCTTCTGACATTCATTTTGGTCTTTTTTTTCTTTCCTGCCTTTTTAATGACCTTTTGCTTTCTTCATTTATGACATCCTTGATGTCATCCCACAACTTGTCTTATCTTTGGTCATTAGTGCTCAATGGGTCAAATCTATTCTTGAGGTGGTCTCCAAATTCGGTTGTGGTATACTCAAGGTTGTATTTTGGTTCTCATGAATTTGTTTTAATTTTCTTCAGCTTCAACTTAAACTTGCATAGGAGCAATTGATGGTCTGTTCCGCAGTCGACCCTTAGCGTTGTCCTGAATGAGGATATTGAGCTTTTCTATTGTCTCTTTCCACAGATGTACTCAATCTGATTCTTGCATTTTCCATCTGGTGATGTTCATGTGTATAGTCACCGTTCGTGTTGTTTAAAAAAGGTATTTGCAATGAAGAAGTTGTTGGTCTTACAAATTCTATCATGAATCTCTGGAGTTGTTTCTATTACCAAGGCCATAGTTTCTAACTATGGATCCTTCTTCTTTGTTTCCAACTTTTACTTTCCAATCACTAGTAATTATCAATGCATCTTGATTGCATGTTTGATCAATTTCAGACTGCAAAAGTTGGTTAAAATCTTCAATTTCTTCATCTTTGGCATTAGTGGTTGGTGAGTAAATTTGAGTAATAGTTGTATTAACTGGTCATCCATGTAGGCATATAGATATTATCCTATCACTGACAGCGTTGTACTTCAGGATAGATCTTGAAATGTTCTTTTTGATGATGAATGTGATGCCATTCATCTTCAATTTGTCATTTCCGGCATATTAGACCATATGATTGTTTGATTTAAAATGGCTAATACCAGTCCATTTCAGTTCACTAATGCCTAGGATATCAATCTTTATGTGTTCCATTTCATTAGCATTAGGGAAGTGCAATTTAAATTCACAAGAAAATACCACCACACACTTATCAGTATGGGTAAAATGAAAAGATGGAAGGTAATGTGTTGGAGAACATGTAAAACAACTAGAACTCTCACACACTGCTGGTAGGAATGAGAAATGGTACAACTACTTTGGAAAAGTGTTTAACTGTTTCTTAAAATATTAAATATATACTTATCAGGTAATCTAACCATTCCACTCTTGGGTATTTAATCCAAAACAATGAAAATGCAGTCTTATGCATTAATGTTCATAGCAAATATTTCTCTATGGCCAAAAATAGTACTAAATTACTCCAATTATAGGAATAAACCCTTTTCAAAAAATATCTTTCCAACTTATTCATTCAGATCTCAAATTGAAGTTCCAACCATCTCTTAAATTTTTCAGCTAAAAAAGTGTGAGTGTATGTGTATACATGTACATATATTGAGAATAATATATATGTATATAGAGACAGAGTGAGAGATACAGAGACAGAGAGAAATGAAAGCAAATGTAGTAAAATGTTAACATTTGGTGAATATAGGTGAGGTTATATGGGCTCTCATTTTACCATTCCCATTTTTCTCTAGTTTTGAAATTTTTAAAATAAGCAGTTGAGATAAAATTTAATGAATTAGAGGTTTATAAAATTTACTTTAATGAGTCTACCCACTGAAATGTTAATTACGTAAGAAAGATAACACTATGTTGTGAGTATATATTTTATTAGACATTACAGTAGAGAACATGAAATTACTAAAGGCACTGAGGATGAGAGAAAAAGCATTGCGAGACAAAAATATGGATTGTCAAAAATTCCATCTGATCTCACAAATTTTCATGTCAGGAATTCTGATTATGGATCTTTTAGAAATATAATACTAAATGATTGATAGCTGTGATCATGGACTCTACAGTCTATTCCTTGTTGATCTCTTACTAGCTATGTGAGCATGAGCAATTTGCATAATATTCCTAAGATTCAGTTTCCTCATACATAAAATGAGGTTAATACAAGTACTACTTCAGTATTGTAAAGATTGCATAAGATAATGTACTTAAAGTGTTTATAAATAAGTACTCAAGAAATGTTAGCATCTATTATTATTATTATTTTAGGGGAAGAGGAAGAGAAGGAAGAATATTTATAAAACTGTGAATGAATTTATAATACAAAGAAAATTCATGAGTCCCATCTTCAATACATGCCATTCCCCAATTACAATGGAGAATATTTTATTTTTAGATTTCAGATTTTTCCAAGAAGACTTTTATGTTTCTAACACACAAAAGATCTTATTTGATCACTGTAAGCCTTGAGAACTTTGGTTCTCCAAATTAGAACAAGTTTTCTAAGAAGATATGAAGGCAAAAAAAAAAAACCCTCACAAATCTAGGTTTGAGATGCTACAAGGAAAATGTTGGACAGTTAAAAGGTCCTTAAAAATACAGCTTTTTTTTTTTCATGGTGATCCAGACTATAGCAAAATTGTTTGTTTCCTTTAAAAGAGCCCATGTTTGTTAATTTGAAATCTAACATTTGATTATTTAACAACTGGAAACCTATTGCGCTCAGTAATTGCCAACCTGCTGAGTCTGTCAAGTGAAATTCCCAAATGAAAAAGATTAATAAAGTAGCTATGATTTAGGTATGATAGCCTTTGAGTTTAGATCAAAAGCCTTACATCAGGGACCTCTTTTGAAAATACAGTTTGAATTTTATTGAAGTAATGAAAATATTTTAAAAGTATGAAGTTTTTCCGGGCATAAAATTGTCAAAAGACAACTATAATGAAAGTGATCTTATGATTTTAATGAAAAGTTTAGAAAGTTGTGTTAATATATCTGTTGTCCTTACTGTATATGTAGCTCATATTCTGAACTGCCCAGCACAGACCCAGATGTCATGTAATCATAGATAATGTCTACACAGTGTGTGCCTTTAAGAATTTGTGTCATTGAAGTCAGTAATCCAAAATCTGCTTTTTAACAGGTTTTATTGATAAAGTGTTTGCTCTTTGTGGCATCTAAAAGAAGCAAAAATAATTCAGGATGATATTCAGCACATTAACAGAGATCATATTTACTCTTATTTTTAAATAGATACTTTCATACTTATGATACCAACTCTAAATGTCGTCTCTGATACCACCTTCAAATGTTGTTCTTATTCTGACACTACCCACCCACTCTACACATTAAAGGATGCAGTCCTTCAGATTTCCAGGTCTGCCCAAGACTTCAGAACCCAGCTGCAATTTTGGAGGTCCCCAAGACATTCACATGTCTGACATGCTAGCTACAAATTTGGGGGTTCCCACTACCCCCTTGCATTTAATAATTCACTAGAATGACTCATATTACTCAGGAAAGCACTATACTTATAACAGTTTTATTATAAAAGATCCAAATCAAGGCCAGCATTAAGAAGAGATGCAGAAGGTGAGGTCTGCAAGGGCCCTCAGTGTGCAGCTTTTGTGCCCAAAGGATGTTTTACCCTTCCTGCATAGATGTCTGTCACCAAGGAAGCTTCACTAAAGCTTCAGTGTCCAGAAATTTTATTGGAATTTCATTATGTAGGCATAGTTGATTGAATCATTTCCCACATAGTTGAACTCAGTCTCTAGCCCCCTGTCCCTCCCCAGAGTCTGGGTTGATATCACCTGATGGGTCTTTCTGGCATGGTCAGCCACTACCCAGTAGGAGTCACCTCATTAGTATAACCTGTCAGATGTGATCGGAAGTCCTCCATGAAAAACAGAGACATTCCAATTATTTGGGAAAGTCAAAGGGTTTAGAGGTTATCTCCCGGAAACCAAGGACAAAGACCAAATTCTTTGGGGAAAATGATTGTTTGCCCCATCATACTTAACCTAAACAAATATAACTGAGGTAATATAATTGCTTAAAATGTTGTAGTATTCATAAAACTTTCATATATATTATGGATCCTTTTAGTGGTCCTTTGAGGAAAGAAGGTCAGGTGATTTTCAAAATTGCACTATTCAGGAGGTTAGATAAACATACGGGAGAGAAGAGACAAATCTTCCTTACAGAAGAATCCTAAGTAATACATATAGATACCCCTCCCAAAAGTTGGGGCTTAGCCCCCTAACTCCTGGTTTGAGTGTGGGCTGGACTTAGTGACTCATTTCCAAAGAATAAAATATTTAAAGGGGAAAATAGTAACTTTACATCAGAGAAACCTGCCAAAACTACCTTAACCAAGTGTTCAAGATTAACGTCACCAATGATGTCATATGGATATCATGTGCCTTCTGATATGATACGATGAAAAGGACACTTCACCTCCGTGATATTCTTCCTAAAAACCCATGACCTCAGTCAAATTATGAGAAAAACCTCAGACAAACAATAACTGAGAGTCATTCTACAACAGCCTGACCAATATTCTTCAAGACTGTCAAGGAAAGACTGAGAAAGCGTCACAGGACGGAGAAGACTAAGGATGCAGGAAACATAAATTCAATGTGGTGTCCTGCATTGGATCCTGGAACACAAAAATGATATTAATGGAAAGACTAGCAAATTCTGAATAAAATCTGGAGTTTAGTTAATAGTCATGTACCAACATTGGTTGGTTTCTTACTTTTGATAAATAAATCATGATAATGTAAGATGATAACGTTAGGGGAAACTCAAACGGGGTGAAGTGTATATGGGAATGTATTATATTTGCAACTTTTCTGTAATGCTAAAATTATTACAGACTAAAAAGTTTATTTATAAAAAATGTACATACATATTGATGGACTAGAGGTGAGTTCCTGCTGACAGTATTCCCCCACTCTATCTCGTCAGTTATTTCTTAGTATGTAAGAAGAGAATTTTGTGCATGTATACACAAAAGAATACTTTCAATTACTTGTATTTTGATTTTTATTCAATTTATTAAAATTATGATTTAAAATTAATTCCCCTTAAATCTTGTAAGATAAATACCCTCTAATACACATACAAATTAGTATTTTGTTAAAATGAAAAATATGTAGTTCTTACTTGTTCTTTAATCAAAGCTCAATCGACATACACATTTAACAAATTAATTTCCCTTAAAATTTTAACACCATTTATAAATCTGATTAATTCAATTAACCTGGACATTTTAAATTACAGTTACAAATTTTAGCACATCCAATTCCCTCAAGCACTTCAAACACCTAACAAAAAAGATTTACAAATCCAATAACCAACATTCTTTTAAGCACTTAACCGTTACCTATAAACCTAAAAAAACTGAACTTCTAAAGTATTAAATTATTTTAAACAATCAAATCTTATATAAAAATGTAATCAACTTCTCTCACATATATCAATTTAAAATCACAAGTACAAAATCGTTTACATCTCTTAATCGTTCCATCCTAAAATCAAATTCTAACAGTAAACAAATAATCTCGAAATTTCAAATTAAAAATAAGTTTAGTATCAATTACGTTCTCTTAAACATCCCAAATTAGTATGACAGGTTCAACATATCAGATTCTTGAATGTCAAATTATCTTTGTTATTGTTGTTAAGTGCCATCAAGTTGGTTCTGACTCATAGCGATCCTATGTACAACAGAGCTAAACACTGTCCAGTCCCGCCCCATCCTCATGATCCTTGTTATGCTTAAGCCCATTGTTGCAGCCACTGTGTCAGTCCATCTCACTGAGAGTCTTCCTCTTTTTCACTGACCCTCTACTTTATAAAGCATGATGTCCTTCTCCACGGACTGGTCCCTCCTGATAACATTTCCAAAGTATGTGAGACGAAGTCTCTCCATCCTTGCTTCTAAGGAGCATTCTGGCTGTACTTCTTCCAAGATAGATTTGTTCCTTCTTTTGGCAGTCCATGGTATATTCAGCAGTCTTCACCAACACTCAAAGGCCTCAATTCTTATTCCTTATTCATTGCCCAGCTTTCACATGCATATGAGGCAATCAAAAACACCATGGCTTGGGTCAGGCACATATTAGTCCTTAAAGTGACATCTTTGCTTTCTAACACTTTAAAAAGGTCTTTGGCAGCAGGTTTGCCCAGTGCAATGTGTCATTTGATTTCTTGACTGCTGCTTCCCTGGGTGTTGATTGTGGATCCAAATAAAATGAAATCCTTGACAACTTCAGTCTTTTCTCTGTTTATCATGATGTTGCTTATTGGGCAGTTGTGAGGATTTTTGTTTTCTTTATGTTGAGGTGTAATCCATACTGAAGGCTGTAGTCTTTGATCTTCATCAGTAAGTACTTCAAGTTCTCTACGCTTTCAGCAAGCAAGGTTGTGTCATCTTCATAACTCAGGTTGTTAATGAGTCTTCTCCCAATCCTAATGCCCCATTCTTCATATAGTCCAGCTTCTCGGATTATTTGCTTAGCATACAGATTGAATAAATATGGTGAAAGGATACAACCCTGACACACACCTTTCTTAACTTTAAACCACACAGTATATTCCCTTGTTCTGTTAGAAGAACTGCCTCTTAATCCGTGTACAGATTCCTCATGAGCACAATTAAGTGTTCCGGAATTCTCATTCTCCACAATGTTATCCATAATTTGTTATGATCCACACAGTTGATTGCCTTTGCATAGTCGATAAAACACAGGTAAGCATCTTTCTGGTATTCTCTGCTTTCAGCCAGGATCCATCTGACATCAGCAATGATATCCCTTGTTCCACATCCACTTTTGAATCCAGCTTGAATTTCCGGCAGTTCTCTGTTGATGTACTGCTGCAACCGCTTTTGAATGATCTTCAGCAAAATTTTACTTACATGTGATATTAATGATATTACTCAATAATTTCCACATTTGCTTGGATCACCTTCCTTTGGAACAGATGTAAATATGCATCTCTTCCAGTCGGTTGGCCAGCTAGCAATTCCAGTGCTGCGTCCATTTGTTGAAACATCTCAGTTGGTATTCTGTCAATTCCTAGAGCCTTGTTTTTCACCAGTGTCTTCAGTGCAGCTTGGACTTCTTCCTTCAGTACCACCAGTTCTTGATCATATGCTGCCTCCTGAAATGATTGAATGTCAAGCAATTCTTTTTGGTACAGTGACTCTGTGTATTCCTTCCATCTTCTTTTGATGTTTCCTGCATCGTTCTGTGTTTTGCTCATAGAATCCTTCGCTACTGGAACTCGAGGCTTGAATTTTTTGTTCAGTTCTTTTAGCCAAGCTTGTTCTTCCCTTTTGGTTTTCTATCTCCAGGTCTTTGCACATTTCATTATAATAGTTTACTTTGTCTTCTTGAGCTGCCCTTTGAAATCTTCTGTTCAGCTCTTTTACTTCATCATTTCTTCTTTTTGCTTTAGCTATTTGACGTTCGAGAGCAACTTTCTGAGTCTCTTCTGATATCCATTTTGTTCTTTTCTTTCTTTTTAGTGACCTCTTGCTTCATGATTGATGTCCTTGATGTCATTCCACAACTCATCTGGTCTTCAGTCATTTGTGTTCAGTGGGTCAAATCTATTCTTGAGATGGTCTCTAAATACAGTTGGGGTATACTCAAAGTCATAACTTTGGCTCTTGTGGACTTGTTCTAATTTTCTTCAGCTTTAACTTGAAGTTGCATATGAGCAATTGATGGTCTGTTCCACAGTTGGCCCCTGACCTTATTCTGACTGAGGATATTGATCTTTTCCATCATCTCTTTCCACCTATGTAGTTGATTTGATTCCTGTATATTCCATCTGCCGAGGTTCAAATGTATAGTCATCGGTTATGTTGTTGAAAAAGACATTTGCAATGAAGAAGTCGTTAACCTTGCAAAATTCTCTCATGCAATCTCCAGCATCATTTCTATCACCAAGGCCATATTTTTCAACTACTGATCCTTCTTTGTTTCCAGCTTTCACATTCCAATCACCAGTAATTATCAATGCATTCTGATTGCATATTCGATCAATTTCAGACTGCAGAAGTTGATAAAAATCTTCAATTCCTTCATCTGTGGCCTTAGTGTTTGGTGCATAAATTTGAATAATAGTCATATTAACTGGTCTTCCTTATAGGTATATGGATATTATCTTATCACTGACAGAGTTGTACTTCAGGATTGATCTTAAAATTTTCTTTTTGATGGTAAATGTAACGCCATTCCTCTTCAAGTTGTCATTCCTGGTGTAGTAGACCATATGATTGTCTGACTCAAAATGGCCAATACCAGTCCATTTCAGGTCACTAATGCCTGGCATATCGATCTTTATGCATTCCATTTCATTTTTGATGATTTCCAATTTTCCTAGATTCATACTTCATACATTCCACGTTCTGATTATTAATGGATGTTTTCAGCTGTTTCTTCTCATTTCAAGTCGTGCCACATCAGCAAATGAAGGTCCTGAAAGCTTGACTCCATCCACATCATTTATTTATTTTTTTTGGTCTGGACAACAGCTACAAAACAATGGACTCCAGAGCGGAAACACCAGCCCTGAGAGATGCGGTGGCAGGGGGTGAACATCCAGACAGTAGTGAGCTTGCACCCAGTTTTGTCACTCACTCCACTAACTCTGCAAACAGGTACTGGACCCCTACTGTGGGCACAATGCTCCACTAGTTCCAAACACATTTATTTAACAAACATAAGTGCTTGCTATGTGCCAGTCAGTAGTCTAACTGGTTTACAAATGTTAACTCATTTAATCCTCATCACAACCCTGTGAAGAAGGTACAATCATTATCTTACTTTTACAGGAGAGAAAACTGAGGCACAGAGAAACTAAGTAACTTTCTAGTGTCACACAGTTCCTAAGTGTGGAGCCAGAATTCTAACCCAGGCAGTCTAGCTCCAGTCTGTGCTCTCAACCACTATGGTTCCTGTTTTGGGGAAGCTTTCCTTGTAACTAGAACAATTATGGGGTGCAGTAATGGCTATTTGTTGCTTGCTTCTTCAGCTTTCATTCAACTTTCCTTTGCCAACAGTGCCTTTATTCTCCTTTGGGGAATTCATCTCTGCCTTGTGTGGTTGGGGTAGCTTTGGCTCCATTCCCAGCTCCAGGGGTGGGTCTTCCTTTCTTTGGGTCAATCAGCATGTCCATTCCAGCCACCCTGATTGGTCAGGGACAAGCACATGGCCACAGAGAGGGAATCCTAGGGATTCTGAGGGAGCTGCTTGGGGAGACTCTCTCGTCTACATAATAGTGTGGTGTGAGAATGAGCTTCTGGGTGGGATAAGGCATTCTGGGTTGGAATGACCAGCATGTGGAGCCTAGGAATGAACATGTGGAAGGCAGAGCAGAGAGACAAAGAGAAAAATCAAGCGCTTGGTGAAACTGTTTAAGCTGCTAGATCAGACTTGCCTGAAGCTAACATTGGGTCCAAACTTTTCAGTTGCCTGGCACATAGTAGGTTCTTAATAGATATTTGTTGAATACATGAGTCAGTAAAATCCCTTTACTGGTTAAGCCAGTTTAAGCTGGTTTCCTGTCACACATACACCAATAACAAAATAAACAGAAAAAAAATGTAGTATATATGTATATAGTACATTCATACAGAAATTAGTTATATTAGAACAACATTATGTAAGACAGGAGGTGGGGGTTTTTCCCTCATTAGCCACCAGTATCTTGATTCTAAGGAGCTCTGGTGGCACAAAGGTTAAGTGCTCAGCTGCTCCAAAAGGTTGGAAGTTTGAACCCGCCATCCTCATAGGGAGAGAAGACCTGGTGATCTGCTCCCGTAAAGATTACAGCCTAGGAAATCCGATGGAGCAGTTCTACTCTGTTCTATAAGGTTGCTATGAGTTGGAATCAACTCGATGGCACAAAACAACGTCTTGATTCTAATAGGCATGATCCTCTTGGGTCTGGGTGACTATAATAGTAGAAGGTTTCTTTAAGCTGGGAGTTTTTGAAAGTGGCAAAAGGATTTGTGAAGGGTAAGTGAGCCCATCCATGTCATTAAGGTCAACTCTACTATGAGGAGGCAGCTCTTCCCCCGTCATCTTTTGAGTGCCTTCCAACCTGAGGGGCTCGTCTTCCAGAACTGTATCAGACAATGTTCTGCTGCTATTCATAAGGTTTTTACTGGCTAATTTTTTTCAGAAGTAGACCACCAGGTCCTTCATCCTAGTCTATCTTAGTCTGTAATCTCAACTGAAGCCTGTCCTCCATTGGTGACCCTGCTGGTATTTGAATACCAGTGGCATAGCTTCCAGCATCACAGCAACATGCAAGCCACCACAGTAAGACAAACTGACAGATGTGTGGGTGAAAATTATATTTAGTATTAAAAAATAAATAAATAAAACATACAGGTTATTATAAGGATTATAAAACCTATTCCTAAACTTAACATAAATATATGCCTAACTTCCATTTTTCCTTTATACTGGTATCTATACATTTCCATTGTTGCAAAGTCACTTAAAGACTACCAGAAGCCAAAAGCTGTCTCAGGCAAGATTCAGGGTGTTGGTAAGTAAAGACACCAGGATATGAGAATCTAGGTTCATCTTCCAGGATGATTTAACCAGAACATTTTTCATAAAGGTCCTTTCTTATAATTGTGGACTTTCCAAACACTCTCCTTTTCTTGCAGAAGGCTTACGTGACTTTTGAATGCCTAAATAGAATTGAGATTCTATATCCCTTATGCACACTGCAAATAATCTGTTTACTGCCTAGCTGGTTTCTGAACTCTTTTTATGTTTTATTTTCTTACCCACCATCACTTCAGGTCATTTTATTGGTACTTTGCTGCTTCTCAATGTATTTCTCCCATTAATCTCTTTTTCATGAATGAACTCCCATCAAATTATCTACTCCAGTCTCCAATTAATCATTATGCCATGTCTTCCAAATTCTCTGTTCCATTCACTAATACACATAATTATTTCAGGTAATTTTCAACTCAGTTATCAACTTTATAATCATCATTGTTTGTAATTAGTCTCTTTGACTACTGTGTAATGCCAGGGATGGAAGCAGGGAGAGACAGACAATTTAAGTGAAGCTGAGTTTCTTTTCAAATACCAACTCAACACATTATTTCCCACTTTCCCACTCAGTATCTTTTCTCCTTCCCTGGATCTTATAGAACCCTGAAGGGACAGGATCATATTAAACTCACATAAGTGCTTTAACACCATCCCTGGTATAAGCATATTTATTCCTTCTCAGAATCCATCAATAGTTCAGTGACATTGGTTCTGATGATTGGTGATGAATCATTCCACTGATAAAATTTTATTCAGTTTCCATAAATAAGTTAAAGATTTGTAACCTGGGTGATGTTACTATGATGCATTAAAGGCATTGTTTAAAAGTATTGAAAACAATATAATTGAATATGGCCCAAAATAGCCAAGGTTAGCTTAATTTTCTATTGGCGTTTTCCTTAGCAGATTTAAATGCCTAGATCTCTTCCACTTAACATTCCTAATCCTAGTGATCATTGGAATTTACCATTTTAATATCCACATCCATTGTAATGTTTGCTTGCTTTCTGTTTACCAGAAAGGCAGCAAGACAGTGGAAAGAACTTGGGTTATAAAGTCAGATAGACCTGGGTTCAAATTCCAGCTCTTTTACTTAACTTTTCTGTCAGTTTTCTCATCTTCAACATGGGGCTAAAAGCTGGTTTGAAATGAGACGATATCTGTAAAGTTTCTCAGTCAGTTGCTGGTTGTTGTTAGGTGCCGTTAAATTGGCTCTTACCCATGACTCATAACCAAAAAACCAAACCCATTACCATGGCGTCGATTCTGACTCATAGCAACTCTATAGGACAGAGCAGAACTGTCCCATAGGGTTTCCAAGGAGTGGCTGGTAGATTCAAACTGCCGACCTTTTGGTTAGCAGCCAAGCTCTTAACCACGGCGCCACCAGGGCTTCTCATGACCTTACTTACAACAGAATGAAACGTTGCCCAGTCCTGCACCATCCTCACAATCATTGCTATGTTAGAGCCCATTGTTGCAGCCACTGTGTCAATACGTCTCATTGAGGACCTCTCTCTTTTTTGCTAACCCTCTACCTTACCAGTCATGATGTCTTTCTCCAGCGATTGGTCCCTAGTCTCTCCTGATGACATGTCCATAGTGAGAAAGACAAGGTCTTACCATCCTTATTTCTAAGGAGCATACTTCCCCCAAGACAGATTTGTTTCTTCTGAAAGTTCATGGTATGTTCAGTTTTCTTCACCAACACCACAATTCAAGTGCATCAATTCTTCTTTGTTCTTCCTTTTTCATGATCTGGCTTTTGCATACATATGAGGCTATTGAAAAGACCGACCATAGCTTGGGTCAGGCACACTTTAGTCATCCAAGTGACATCTTTGCTTTTTTAACACTTTAAAGAGGACTTTTGCAGCAGATTTGCTCATTGCAATACGTTTGATTTCTTGACTGCTGGCTGCTTCATGAGTATTGATTGTTGATCCAAAAAGAGTGAAATCCTGGACAGCTTAAGTTTTTTGCCATTTATCATGATATTGTTTATTGGTCCAGTTGCAAGGATTTTCGTTTTCTTTATGTTCAGGTGTATTTTCAGTTACTGGTACATAGTACCTTTTCCAGAAATGTTAGTATCTTTTTTCATGTCATTGTTTTTCAGCTTACTAGATTTTGCTTGTGGTTTTAATTTATCTAGAAAATGCAGCATTTTCAAGTGCAACATTTCAAATGAAGCAAAAATAGTTTTATTATTCACGATGGATAATCGTATGCACTTTTTTTTAACTTGTTTTTATGTAGTGTAGTGAAAAACAGTTAGTTTGCATCTGGATCTCTTGAGCAGAGTTGCAAATATCACAACTGTTTAATAGATAATGATTTGCTACCATCACCTGTCAGAACGATCTTTGTCAAAGCTGTTTTGTTATGAATAAGTGAGTGATTAATTCTAAAAAAGAAGAAGGGTCACTAATATACCAAAAAAAGAAAAAAAGACAGGTTATCATCACAGAGCTGTAGTTTTTTTTTTTTCTTTTATTGCTGTGCTTTAAGTGACAATTCAAGTTAGTCTCTCATACAAAAATTTATATATTCAAAGTTTTGTGACCCTACTTGCTCTCCCTATACTGTGACAGCACACTCTTCCTTTCCACCCTGGATTTCCCGTGTCCGTTCAGCCAGACAGAGCTATAGATTTTTGACATCTGAAAAATGCTACAGATTTTACTAAAGAGGAAACTGGAAGTTAGAAATATGGCATAACTCTTGATATATAAGGCAAGTCAGGGATTGAACCCAGAGCTCCTGAATCTAATTTGACTGTATACACATAAAGCCATGCAGCCTTGGTGAGATGTATACTTCATAGTTTCCTCAACCAGAGTTGTTCTGAGCAGTGACTGACTAGTAAATCTTCGAACTCCAGATCTTACTAAATCCAATTTTTTTTGATGTCCCGTTATCCAAGTAAATGAGTCAAGCCTCAAATGTAATTTCAGATTGTATCTTTAATTTGGTTTGATAGTAAAAACATTTAACTCTAGGACAAATATTGTATGAGACCTCTATTGTAAAAACCCATGAAAAAGTTCACACATAAAATGTAACAATCTTTGTTGGTTCCCAGGGATGGGAGGGGTGCGGGGTAAATACTAAATAGGCAATAGATAAGTGGTATCTTGGGTGAAGGGTGAGACAGTACACAATACAGGGGAAACTAGCACAACTTGTACAAGGAAAGGTCATGGAAGCCCCATAGTCACATCCAAACTCCCTGAGGGACTGAATTGCTGGGCGGAGGGCTGTGGGGACCATGGTCTCGGGGAACATCTAGCTCAACTGGCGTAACACAGTTTATAAAGACAATGTTCTACATTCTACCTTGGTGAGTAGTATCTTAAAAGCCTGTGAGCGGCCGTCTGAGATACTCCACTGGTCTCGACCCTTCGGGAGCAAGGGAGAATGAAGAGAACAGGATACAAGGAAAAGATTAGTCCGAAGGACTAATGGTCCACAGCTACCAAGGCCTCCACTGGACTGAGTCCAGTACAACTAGATGGTGCCCGGCTACCACCACTGACTGCTCTGACCCAGAATCACAACAGAGGGTTCCGGACAGAGCTGGAGAAGGATGTAGAACATAATTCTAACTCACAAAAAAAAAAAAGACCAGATTTACTGGCCTAAAGGAGACTGGAGAAACCCTGAAAGTATGGCCCCCAGACACACTTTTAGCTCAGTGGTGAAGTTATCTCCGAGGTTCACCGTTCCGCCAGGGAGTGGACAGCCCCGTAAAACCAAATGGGACTAATGAGGTACAGTAGTCCAGTGACAAGGGTCAGAAGGCAGAAGGGGAGAAGGAAGCTGGTGATAGGGAACCCAAGGTTGAGTAAGGATATTGTTGATGTGTTGTGAGATTGTTAACCATTGTCATAGGGCAACATTTGTAGTAACTGTTAAATGAGAAACTATTTTGTTCTGTAAGCCTTCATCTTAAGTGAGAATAGCAGCACAATTCGAAGAGCGTAGTCAATGTCACTGAACTGTGCATGTAGAGATTTTTGAAATGGTGTATCTTTGGCTTTGTGTATTTTCACCAAAAAAATGTTGAGAAGTTAGAAGGTTGACGTGTTGTGGGGTTATTAACCAATGTCATAAAACAATATGTGTACTACTGTTTCATGAGAAACTATTTGTTCTGTAAGCCTTCACCTGAAGTACAATTAAAAAAAAAAATTAACTCTGTTAAAAAAGATTATGAAACAAAAACACAAATACAAAGTGCTAACTGACTGAGTTAGAATAGCCACCTTATTTTCTCATTTTTGTAAAAGAATAAAAACCTCAGGAGGCATTGTTTTACTGTGAACCGTGAATAATATTTAGGGACCATTTGATCCAAGTATTCTGGTACCAGCTCTTCTACTACAGTAACAATATTAATCAGTCTACTGCTGTGTCCAAGCTTCCTTCTCAGAAAGTCTGCTCCTACAGCCCGCCTGAGTGGCTGCGGGACCTCTGGATGACAGGGCCCCAGGCTCTGGACTAGCTAACCACACTCTATGCGTCTTTGTATTTGAATTTGGAACATAAAATTGTTGTTAGAAAGTATTTGACCTGGGGAGTGATGTGGCACTGGGGTGAGAATAGCTATATTTATATTCATGTTGAGCAAAGACAATCAACAGAGAGGAAATGAAGCAGATGTGCTGAGAGAAACAGAGTCAAGAAATCATGCTATTCTGAGAGAAATGTGATGAGCTGGCTTGGGTCCAGTGACTCTTCAGCTCCTGACTCTCCTTCTATGATTCAGGCTGGAATTCCTTTCCTGAATGCCATGAGATTCCCCTTTGTCGTCTGCATGTATTTCTTTCATGATCCCCATCCATTCTCTTTTACGCTTAAGCTTGCTTAAGTGAGTTTTTGTTTTTTGGAATCAAATGATTCCTGGAGCAATCACTAACTTGCTATATCACTTTGGAAAAATTGTCTTCTCTCACCCTTCATTTTCTAACCTGTGTAACATATCTACCTTTACTACCTCGTGAAAAATAGCAGGTTTTATGTAATCATGTTATGGTAATTTTCAGTGTAAATTAGTAAATTATTATAATACAGAAACCTAAATATAATTTTGCAGAATTACAATTGCATTGAGAAAATAAATATATTGGTTTTAGAACCTTGCCACCCTTAGTGTGGTTCAGCTACCAGCAGCGTTGGCAACATCTGAGAGCTTGTTAGAAATGCAGAATCTCAGACACCATCCCAGACCTCCTGAATCTGAGTAAATATTTTAACAAGATCCTCAGGTTAAACATATCCACCTTAAAGTTTAAAAATATTATTTTGGAGATTACCCAAACTATTGTTAATCAGATATGGATATAGAGTAAATTACTGATCATTTTGCCAAGAACTTGATCCATCTCAGGTTATTTTAATTATTGGCTCATTAACTATTTATAAGCAAATGTCATTGTTCTTTTTAGCTGCTGTTGAGTCTGTTCCCAACTCATAGTGACCCCATACACAATGGCATCTGACCATTATGATCCATAGTTTTCACTGGCTGATTTTTTGGAAGTAGATTTCCAGGCCTTTCTTCCTAATCAGTTTTAGCCTGGAAACCTGTTCAACATCATAGCAACAAGCAAGTCTCCACTAATAGGCGGGTGGTGGCTGCGCTGAGGTACCTTGGCCAGGAACTGAAGCCAAGTCTCCTGCAGTGAAGATGAGAATCTACCACTGAACCACCACGTCTCCTCTATAAACAAAATGCTGATAAAACAGCTGTAAAATTCTAAAAAGTTGTTTACTTGGATACATAGTTTTACTGACATCTTGCTAATATTATTAATGGCTTACAAATACCTTTTGCAGCCCAGCTATTTTTTAAGTCATTATATATGTGTGGTTAAAATTATAATGTCTAAGTCATCATTTAATTTTCAGTTGATCCATGTCAATAAGATAAACATTTTGTGACCCAGGGATTATCATTAAAAACATTTTCAGTACTGGAACTGTATATTTAAGTAGATTTATCCAAATCTCTTTTGTGTAACTTAAAATTCCTAAAGTGACTCATTAAAGTGAATAAGAACAAGTTAAGCAGGTTGGTTATGTTCATCTATAAAACATTGGTAGGACTCTAGGCAAAGCCAAGCATCCAGGAACCTTGCTGTATGTGGAGATTCTTGACCATAATAAGTTAAGTTTGATTGATTTTAAATATAGAATAATTTTCTACAGTCTGGATAAAAAATATTAGTAATATGGCTGTTGGTAAAAAATTATTTTTTTTTCTTGGTAAGAGACAATTGGCTAAAAATATAAAGAGATTTTGATCCAGATGCTACTTTATTTCTAGTCCAATGACTGTGCACCTGGGGAGTGGGTGATGTATACACAAGCATTAATAGCAATTTTTTAACCTGGAAATCACTTTTTTGAAATCCCTGACCTATTAGATGCATAATTAAAAGAACTAAGAAGGCCTCTGAGAGCCAAAATTGTTGTTCCCAATCCCAAGCATTAGTTCTAGGATATGCACGTGTCTGTTCATATTTTCAACATTCCCAAAAAAGATTCCAGGTACAGTTATTATCTTTAATTCACAAGACATAAATTTGAACAAATCATTAACTCCTTTTAAAGAAAAAAAAACCTCAAAGAATCTGAAGAACATATCATTAGACTCCAAAATTATGCAGATTCCTATTTGAGAAACACTAACCAATTAACTTACCTTTCTGGCACTTCACTCCACATAGCAAATTAGAAGATTCTAGACTTAAGCACAATGTCAGCAGCAGCAAGTGGCTGTTAAAATGCCTGACCACAGGGAATAGGAAGTTTAAAACATGGTGGCCTGGGACTACTTAGTGTTGGTACAAATAACTTTACCCACACCGGTGGCTCTTCAGTGCTCCCATGCTTTGCAGTACATGACAGTAACTGGAGTTTATTCATGAGGCCCATCCGGAGTCATCTCAGGAAATTATGCTCTGAATTCTCTCTGTAAGATGACAAGAAATATTATCACCCAAAATGGTTTCAGTCTGTTATTTTTAAAAAATCTTGATTTCATTATGATGCAGTATATAGGCATCTAATTCCTAGAAATCAGTCATTTGACTATACACACATTATCTTATAGGCCTTACTTGGCCACTTACAACCTGAATAATCTTCCTCAAGTTACTTAACTTTTCTGAGTTGTTTTTTTCATCTTTAAAATGAGAAAAGTAAAGAGCAAGGACCCTGGCGCGAGACTATCTTGGTGTGACTCTCACCTGTGTGCCTGCCTGCTTGTTTACCTTGACCAGATACTTAATCTTCTCATGCCTCAGTTTCTTCAGCTGTAAAATGGAGATAAAAATAGTACCTGTCTCATGAGAATTAATTGAGTTAATATATGTAAAGTGGTGAGAACAGTCCCTAGCACATAAAAAGAACTATACAAATGTGGGTTATTATTAACTACCTCTTAGAGTTTTTGAGAAGATTGAGTAGTGTGCATAGCATCATTTGCATGATGCTTGGCTCATGGTTTCTGCTCAGTAAATGCTACTAGTATTAGTATTACTACTGTCAATCTAATACAGTAAATTAAGTATTAGTCCTAAAGGATTAAAGGGAGTTAAATAGTTTTCAAAATTCTAGAACTGTTTTAAAGACTATTTACAGACACAGAGGCAGCTGGAGTCCAAAGGGCACAGACTTGATGTCAAACAGATGTGCGTTCGCCTTTTACTGGGGGGATAACACTGACCAGGTTATTTAAGTTACCTGTCGATAAAATTGGAGCCCTGGTGGCACAGTGGTTAAGAGCCTTCTGCTAACCCAAAGGTTGGCAATTTGAATCCACTGCCACTCCTTGGAAACCTGATGGGGCAGTTCTACTCTATAGGGTCGCTGTGAGTTGGAATTGACTCAACAGTGAACAGGTATTGATAAAATTAAGTTAAAATACCTATCCCATGATTTTCTCGTGAAAACTAAATGAGATATATGAAATATTGGACAGAGAGTAGGTGCACCATCAATGTTATTTCCTTCTCTTTCTTTTCAAAAGAATTGATAGGACTGTCGGGACTGATTTCCCCATCATACAAAATACACCTTTGGATTTTACCAAATTAATAGCAAGTTCAGTTTGTAGGAGAAAAGGAAATGAGTTCAACTGAGTGATTTCTGCTCCTCATAGTTTTCAACCAACTATCATCTTCTAATTACCTGTTATTTTCCAGATTAAATGGGTGAATATGGTACTTGTAGATAAAAAGGTTTTTATTTAGTGAGCAGTCAGCCTTTTGTTGAAAATTCCTTCAAATGAAGTTAAGACTGAATTTGGGGCCTCATTCTAACAGTTGATAAAATTTGGTATGGGTAAGATATGAGTTAATAGCATTGACACCAGAAAAGAGGGGAAGGGGAGGAGGGAGACACTGGCAGGTGGCGTGATAAGTAAGTGATTTATAGTAGTAATGAAGTCCTTCCAAAAGATGTATTTCCCAGATGAGTGCTTTAAAGTGTCACCTATACTGCTAAATGATAAATATTTAAAATAATAGATAAAATGGGAAAGAAAACTATAATGAATCATTGATTTCCTTCACTTTGGGACAATGACAGATGGCTTACTGGTCTCTGTTGCTGCTTTCTCCCAATGCTGCTCAGCTGGGACCCCTCTGTTTACCAGTCAATCTGTTACTTTTACCTTCTCCAGAACCATTAACTAAAGGGGGCTTTACTTCTCCAATGCTTATGCTAATGATCACAGCAGCAATCTGGGCATCCTCCAGTGGAGAGTGCTAAGGAACCTGGAACATAACCAGGTTCAAGGAAGAGGCTTACAGCCCTGCTACCTTTGTGTCTTAGTGCTTAATACCTGCCAGGCACTGTGCCGATGTTTATCCTCCCATCATTATGCTATGCTGCCCCAGCTTGTATCTTTATTGCAGTTAATTAGTTGATGGAGCATTAAGTGATTTAAATTGCAAAGTAGAGCTACCTAACTGAAATTTTTGGACTCTCTAAATGGAATAAAAAAAATTTTTGGCATCAGAATTTTGACTAAAATATGATCTGTTCTCCACTTTCTTTTAGATATTTAAAATACAGTATTATTGTTAGAAACAGTTTAGTCATTTGAAAAGGATCTTAAAAGAAGCTTTGATTATGAAATTAACGAGATTTGTCTAAATTGATTTGTCTGCACTGGTTCATAATACTGATGGATGTTTGCTATCATTTTAATTAAGCAAAGAATTCGCATTATGCCTTTAGGTTTCCAGTTTCTTATTTCGATAGCAAATAATATTGAGCACTCTCTAGGGAAATTTTAATCAAAATTGTGAAGGGCAACGCTCTGTTACACAGAGGGCTTCGTACGACAGCAGTGGTGCTGAAATTGATGGAGGCTACAAAGCTTTTGTCAAAGAAGGAAAATTCAACAAATTCTCTAAAATTTAATTAAGCCGAAGTGTCAACTTTTAGAATGCCCCTTTTTGGTAATTAAATTTTTTTTAAGCTTTACCTGAAATTGGAAATAGTTTCACTTACTCTGATTTTTAAATCAATACAATATTGTTGGTTTAAAAAATATGAATTCTATAGAACCAGTTGCCGTCAAGTCAGTTCTGACTCTTGTTGACCCCATATGTGTGAGAGCGTAACTGTGCCCCATAGGGTTTTCAGGCTGCTTCTTTGGAAGTAGATAGCCAGGCCTTTCTTAGGTGCCTCTGCGTGGACTCAAAACAACAACCTTTTGGTTGGCAGATGAGCACGTTAGTCGTTTGTACCTCCCAGGGACTATGAATGCTGTAAGAATGTATAAATATGAATGCAACCCATCCACTGCCAAACCCACTACCCTATAGTACAGGGTAGAACTGCCGCATAGGGTTTCCAAGGCTGTAAATCTTTACACGAGCAGACTACTACATCTTTCTCCCATGGGGTGGCTGGTGGGTTCTAACCACCAACCTTTCAGTTAGTAGCTGAGCACTTAACCACTGGGCCACCAGGGTGCCTATGAATACAACCCCCAAAAAAACAAACCCATTGCCGTCAAGTCAGTTCCAACTCATAGCAACCATTTAGGACAGAGTAGAACTGCCCCCCTAGGGTTTCCAAGGAACAGCAAGTAGGTTTTAACCGCCAACCTTTTGGTTAGCAGCTGAGCACTTAACCACTGACCACCAGGGCATCTATGAATGCAGCAGTCCCATGTAATTCCACCTCTACAGAGATGACCATTGTTAAGCAGAGTTCCCCGTTCTAAATGATTTTTTTAAATAGAAGACCCCATATCTTCCAACCTTATCAGATAAAAAAAACTTATTCAGTTTAGTTTAAAAGTAAAAAATGTCCTCTAGTTGGTTTCCTGTCTTTCAGTTAATCTGCCAAATTTGTCTTTAATAAGAGTGCCTAAGTGATCATGCCATTTTTTTTTCTTTTTAAAATGTTTCAATGTCTTTCTGTATCTTGTAGAAACTGAAACAACTTAGTATAGCATATATGATCTGATGGAAACAATTTTTCCTACTACCTCTCTCTTTCCTGATTCCCCCTAGGTACACATGTACACACACACACACACACACACACACCACTCTCTCCTTCTTTCTCACAGAGACCACAAGTTTGCTTGAGACACTAAAATTACTTACTACTCATTATGTTCTTTCACATCTGTGCACATGCCATCTCTTCTCTTCCATTTTATCTTCTCACATCATCTTGAAACTTTTATTTGTACCTTTATTGAATGTTTTCCCTATATACCCTTAACCAAATTTGTGAGGTGTACAATTTTATGCAACCTGTTTATGACACGTATCTCAGTATGCTATAATTGGCTCATCTGTATGTCTCCTCAGCTATGTAAGGATAGCATAGCCAAGTGCTAGATAATTAATTAATGAATTGATGAATGAATGGATCAAAGAATGAATGATGGATGGGTAGTTGGATAGATGAATAAATGGATGGAAAATAAATGGATGATGACTAGATGAATAGATGGATTACTAGATGGGTAGATGCAGGGGTGTAAGACACAGTGGAACTACCCAGAACAAAGAAACACCATTTATTCTAAAGTAAGACACAGGGCTTTGCTCTCTAGATAAGAAAGAATTTGTGGAAATGTTCATGATGACTAAATGTTTAATAATATCAGAAAAAAAGTCAACATTGATACTGATTTTATGATCTGTAGAATTTTTTTTAAAAAGAAATTATTCTAATTAAGTCATCTATATGAACTGCTTACCACTTGTACTTAATTATCATTCAAGAAAAAGTTATTATATGCATCACAGAATATGTGTCAGATTAATTTTTGCATATTTTATTAAAATTAAAAACAACATTCTTGTGTAACCAGTGCTTATAGTTTTCATTATGGTATCATTGTATTTTATATTATATTGTACTATATTATACTATACTATTATGTTATTGAAGCCCTGGTGGCACAGTGGTTAAGAGCTCGGCTGCTAACCGAAAGCTCAGCAGTTCAAATCCACCAGCCGCTCCTTGGAAACCTACGGAGCAATTCTGCTCTGTCTTATAGGGTTGCTATGAGTTGGAATCGACTCGATGGCAATTATGTAATTATGTTATTATTACTGGGAATAGAATCTACACCCTGCATTATCCTAAATGGGATACTTGGGCTTTAAGAATCAGTAAATATCTATAGTCAATCCAGGGAGTTCAGCATATCAAAAGCTTGCATTTACCATAGTCCCGTTATTCCTCTGCACATGGGACCGTTGTAACCTGCCCTGAAATACTTAATGAAATAGGATGTTTTGTAATAGCGTCACCTACGTTGTTGCTGTTGTGTGTTGTCGAGTTGATTCTGACTTATAGTGACCCCATGTGACAGAGAAGAACTGCCCCATAAGGTTTTCTTGGTTGTCATCCTTACGGAAGCAGCTCGCCAGGTCTTTCACCCACAGAGTCGTTGGGTGGGTTCAAACCACCAACCTTTTGGTTAGCAGCTGAGTGCTTAACTGTCATGCCACTAGGGCGCTTTAGTTAAAAAAAAAAACACTTAAGGAAAAATTAGTACAAACAATTTTAGAGTGTAAATAACACACTCTGCCACAAGAATGGCTTATTGACTAATACCTGTTACATACCAGATAATGTGTCAGGCGCTGGAAACACAGAAACATCAGACACTGCCCTTACCTTTCATGTGCTCACAGCCTCAAGGAGAATTTGACAAAATAAAAAATAAAACCAAACCTGTTGCAACTGAGTCAATTTGGACACATAGAGTCCCTATAGGACAGAGAGGAACTGCCCCATAGGATTTCCAAGGAGTAGCTGGTGGATTTGAACCATCAACCTTTTGGTTAGCAGCCAAGCTGTTAACCACTGTGCCACCAGGGCTCCTATTATTGATAAAATAAACTGCTTCAATTCTTTTCCAGGGAACAAAATGGGCCAAAAATGAAATAATGAGTAAAACACCCCAAATTACAATACAGTGTGATTAAAAACTATGAGAGTGATAAATATGAATCTATTATGGGGATGTTAATTGTGGAATGGTAGGGCCTGGAATTAATCTTTGCTCTTCTAGTTCTGTTCTCTCATTTTACAGATACAGAAACTGAGGTCCAAAAAGATTAAATCACTTGAGGCCTTGGGTAAGTCACCCAGCCTCTCTAGGCTACAGTTCGTGCTGATGTGTTTCTTACAGGCACAGGAAGAATGGATAGAAATAATGTGCACATGTCATACAGCAAAATCGTAATGTATGCCTCATGAGCTTAACTATTAAGATTCAAGTAGTATGTTGTCAAATATGATGTAGTTCTCTAACATTTTAGTCTTTACTAGAAAAAAATTAATTTCATGTGGAAATTAATTTTTATTAAAAAAATATGAAATAAACACCTAAAATGTGCCGGGCTAGCTACTATAACTAGCCAGACATGGTAACTGACCATCTTCTATTTTTTTCTTGAGGACCATTTCCTTTGACCATCTGTTTTTTTAATGTTTTTGATTTATATCAGTATAATATTATGTTATATATTCCTCTGATTTAGAATTACTTGCCTACTGAGATTATTCCTATAGAAATTTGCCTATTAATGTTTCAGGGAAATTCCAATTATGTTTTAAAAATAGATGTTTGCATATTTGAAAGCCAAATTTAGCAATTATTACTGAGGTAAAACATGTATTTACTTTTGCTGTGTTTTTCCCTACCTGAGAAATACCATCAGTTCCTTTATAAGAAAAATACTCCTTTTTTTCGGAAATTGTAACAAGATTGGGGTTGTGAGAAACTAAACACGGACTATACTTAAGATGTTCCAGGAAGTAAGCACTGACATTAAAATTTCCGTGACAGAACAAATTTTTACCTTCTCTAGCCCTCTTTTAGCCTTCTGAATTTTTCATTTCTCAAAATTTATATAAAATAAGTAAGCATTGCTCTTTGACAGTGCTAACGAAGCCAAATAATGTATTTATAAATAAGATACTTTAAAAATAAGTATGTTGTATCCAAAGCAACTGACTTTCTTAATCTCAGACACAAAGGGGAAAATGTCCTCAGTATTTTTATGTCATCAAATTGTTAATATATCATGCTATATTTTAGGTTCAATTTCCCAGCCTTTTAAAGCAAAACTACACATCTTTGACTACAACAAATAATATCAGAATTCTTTCATTAATACAAGTTTTAAAAAAATGTCCCCACTTAACCTATTCTTAGTAGCCAAGTTCTTAATTTTTATTTCACTTGCAATAACATGGAAACCTGTGAGATACCTGTTAATTTATAAAGGACTTAGTTGTATGCTTATAAGAATTAAAGCTCATATAGGAAAGTTAAGTGATCTTGTAATTTTCTAAAATGCACATTTTAATCTAAAATAGCCTAGTATAAATGTTTGGAATAAAACTTAATATATCATTTTTAGATGTGGGAATTGCATCATTGAATCAAACTGAAAACTCCAGTCCACATAGACCCTACTATGCATGTACAGGAAAAACAGGTATAAAACTAAATAAATAAGCCCATTGTATAGTATTTTAAATGGTGATAAGTGGTGTATAAAGGAAAAGAAAAAAAAAAAAAAGAGGAAATAAGGAAGATAGGGAGTAACGGACTGTTAGAACTTTTAATAGCCCAGTCAAAAAAGAGTATCACTGAGAGTGTGCCATTTGAATAAAGACCTGAAGCAGGTAATAAATAATAAGTGATGCAGATATCTGGGGAAAGAGCTCATAGGCCAGGGGAATCAAAAAATGCATTTCTTGTCTCTGTTCAGGGAATAACAGGAAGGCCAGAATAGCTGGAGCAGAGTGGGTGATGGGGAAAGTAGTCAGAGATGAGGTCACACAACTATTTGGGGATCAGATCTTGTAGACCAATACATATTTTATTTGAATAAGATAAGACACAGAATGGAATGGAATGACATGATCTAACTTGTGCTTCAGCAGGATCATTCCGTGCTGTATTGAGGAAAGTAACAAGGGTCAAAGCAGGAAAAACAATTAGCAGAATAGACAACAATCAATAATCTAGGCAAGAGATAATGGAGGTATGGACTATAGATATTCTAAAGGAGGTAGAATTTGAGATGCATATTAGACAACCACAGAGATATTTTGAGTGAGTGGTTGTGTTTGCAAGTATGGGATTCCAGGGAAAGGTCTGGAGATACAAATTTGAAAGTCATCAGCATGTATAGATGGAAAGAAAAGTCATGAAACTGATCATCAAGGGAATGAATACATCTAGAGAAGAAGGAGGTCCAAGAACTGGGCCTAGGACAGACACTCCAATGGAAGTAAAGAGAGGAGATGCACAATATCAACTCTGACTTTGCACAAAAGCCTTTCTCTTCACAATGATTATTACACTGGAATGTGTTAAAAAAAAAAAAAAAAGGAAAGTATTCTGTCGCTTTATTTTGTTTTCATATTTTTTTTTTAAATTATGGCAAGATAACTTTAAAAATAAGTAGTGGCCTGATTTTTCTGGATTTCTGCAGGGGCTTGCTTCTGGTTCCAACTTTCTATGATTAGATGATAATATTAAGACAGATGTGCAGAATAAATTTAAGACAGCTGCTTAAATGAATGCATATTGGATATGATTGCCCTTTAAATAGTTGCAATGTGATTTACATGTACCCATCAAAAATAAAGGGGAAAAAAAGTTCTTTTAGTATTCTAAGAGAGTTACTGGTTGCATAGTACCATGCCAAGTTTTCTCAAATATTTGTTTGCAGTCAGGGATGATTTTTCTTGTGATATATTCTATTTAAGCTCAGATGGGCCAGCTTCAAAAAATATTCAATGCTTATGGCTAAATCTAACAAAAACCAGAAAGACCTCTACAAAATAATTGGCAAACTTTGCTGAGGTAAATTAAAGAAGATTTAAATAAATGGAGTGATAAACTATGTTTATGGTTAGCAGTCTTCAATATGGTAAAAATATTAATTCTTCAAATTAATGTAACTTCAATCAAAATCAGGTTTTTTCAAAAACTGATTTTAAAATTTATACATAAATGCAGCACAACCTTGAAGAATAACAATAAAACTGGAGTTTAAACTACCACTTATAAAGCTGCAATAATGAAGATAGTTTGGTATTTTTGTAAGGATAGAAAGATATAGAACACTAGAACAGAACAAACAGGCTGGAAAGATAGATAGGTAGATGATAGATAGATAGATAGACAGATAGATTCACCTGATTTGTAACCAAGATGCCATTGCAATGCAGCAGAGAAACGATCATTTCAGAATGGTTCTGAATCAATTTTATTTCATCAGAAAAAATAATTAACCTTGATACCTAGCCCATAGCATGCACAAAAATCAATTATAGATAAATCATTATCCCACATGTAAAAAAATATAAGTAATAAAGCATCTTGAAAATAACATAGAAGAATATCTTCATGACCTCGGGGTAGGCCAGGATTTCTTAAACAGGACACAAGGAACAAAATCATATGGAAGAATATTGATAAATATGCACTTCATTGCAATTAAGAATTTTTAATGATCAAAGAAGCATTAAGAAAGTAAAAAGTAAGCCACAGAGTGAGAAAAGAGAGCTGCAATACATCTATCTGATGAAGAATTTGTATCTAGAATATATGAAGGATCTCTACCAATAAATAAGAAAGAGATAGAGAATCCAATTATAAACAAAGCAAACAAAAGACTTGAACCAACATTTCACAAAAGAGGATAACCAATGGCCAATAAATATAAGAAAAAGAATTAGACCTCATTAGTCATCAGAAAAGAACAAATTAAAACCACAATGAGATACTATTACATACACATTTACCAAAATGATTAAAATTTAACAGACTGACAATACCAAGAGTAAGTGAGGATGACTAGCAACTAGAAATCTTATACAGGTAGTCGCCAACTTACAACATATTTGAGATATGACAAACCCCACTGTTTTAGGCTGGGTTCTCTAGAGAAGCAAAACCAGTAAAGCGTATAAATATATACAGAGAGAGATTTATATCGAGGAAATGGCTCACGTGATTGTAGAGGCTGGAACGTCCCAAGTCCGTGGATTAGGATAGAGGCTTCTCTCGACTGGCATAGCCGCAGGGGCTGGCAAACCCAAGGTTGGCAAGTCAGAGAGCAGGGCTCCTGCTCACAGGCTGTGAAGAACGACGAATCCCGAGATCAACAGAAAAGCTGATAACTCTAGTCCCAAGAACCGGAAGTCAGACGAACAGGAGGCAGCTGCAGGATCCAGAATGAGCAAAAAGCCAGAACGTCTGCTTATATTTGGATACAGGCCACACCCCCAAGGAAACTCCGTTTCAACTGATGGGCTACTCACAGCAGATTCCATCATGGGAGTGATCACATATAAACACTAAGAATTATGTCCGAGCCAAGTTGACGCACAATCTTAACCATTATACCCACTTACAACCATCTGTTTTTTGTTTTTGGTGCATCTTATTGTTAGTAATATGTACTACATACAGTGTTGCTGTACATAACTTGCTGATGTTATCATTCTCAGATGTTCACTCGCAGATGTTCAGTGTTATGATTTACTGTTCAAAACACTGCCATATAGAAGGCTGTGTCCTGGTCTACAGTGAAGTTGGTGTTGATATCAGTGTTGGGAGTCATGAGGGATAGAAAGTTGGGCAATGTTCAACTCTAAAGACATACAATAATGAACTGTGCACACACCTAACAGCCATTACTTGATAATTCCCCAGGTCATCCTCCTCAAGTAGATGATCTAAATCAAGATGTGAAAGAGGTATATATCCCTACCAATACAACAAATGTGGTTGAGCCTCTGGATCTAGGTGCAGTTGCTAGCCTTCGAGGCATACTACCTACAGACTACATTTGCTAAGGCAATAGCTGCAGCAGATGGAGATACAATAATGTTATGCAATTTCTGGAAGAATTATAATATTCTTCAGTGTATCCAAAACATTGCATTTTCCTGAGGAGGAAGCTTTGGGAAAATACATGCAGAGGATAAGGAAAAAATTGTTGAGTTATGTGAACATGCTCCAAACATTTGATCAGGGTAATAGGATGGAAGAGATTGGTGGGAAAATCATCCATATGGCAAGAATGCTGACTTTAGAACTTGATATCACCAATGTGCAACAGCTCATAGATCATGAAGAAGAGGAATTGACAGATCAGGACTTATGGATTTTGAAGAAGAAGGAAATGCTGAAGAAGAAAGAAATAATGAGGAAAAGGAAAGAGAGAAGTTATCAAAAATGTTTACAATGAAAGGATTAAGTGAAGTTTTTTCTAAACTAAATTAGGGGTTTCAGTTGCTTGAAAACATGGACACAAACACTGATTGCTTTGCTGAAGTCAGTGGGCAGAGTCAGGAAAATGAAGAAAAAAAGAAAAGGATCGTACTGACAACTCTCACTAATTTTCTCACTAGAAACACCATCCCCGTTCCCAGGGATAATCCAGATGATCCAGAACCTTCCACAAGTGGAGTTATTACCCCAACTGTATGTCTATATATTCTCCAAAATACAAATAGAAGAATGTCCATAGTAGCATTATTTACAGTTGTTCAAAAGCAAACCAAATGTCCATCAATAGTAGAAAATATAAGTAAATTGTGGTGTGTCATACAGTAGAGTAATACATAGCAATGAAAAACAGCTAACTACTATTACATACAAGAATATCAATCTCACAATTATAATGTCAAGCAAAAAAAGACAAACACAATAGAATACATACATACTACATGATTCCATTTTTATAAAATTCCAATCCAGGCAAACTAATCTATGGTGATGGAAGTTAAAATAGTGGTTACCTTTTATGGGAGGTGGGATGATAATGTCTGGAAGGAGGCATGAAGGAAGCTTCTAGGGTTACTGTTCTACACACTGATTTAAGAGGTGGTTTTATGATGTGTTCACTTCATAAAAATTCATAAAGCTGCACACTTATGATTTGTGTACTTTTTGATATAATTGTATTATTCAATAACTATGTCAAAGAAAAATAAATTGGTGACACTTACATTAATGATTGGCCTAGGCCCGTCTAATATTCCCTACTCAGAACTTAACTTTTTTCTCTATCCACTGTCCCTTGCTTTTTAAAGCATACATACTTTCTTTTTCCTCATGGGTATATAGATTGAGATAACTGGTAGTGACAAAAATGTTGTGTGCTCTACACAAAGAAATAAGTGTTATAAAAATAAATTGTAAAATAAAGTGGATGCCTCCTATGACAGTATTGACTTTCATTGAAACAGATTGTTTGAAATGACTTTCTTCTAAAGAATGCTATTACTAAATTTCTCTATTTTGTGTGAGTAGGAGAACAATATAAATTCCATTCAAGTAATACTCAAAGGTATAACCTTTTCTTATTTTAAATATTTTTTATTTAGCAAATATGGAAACATTGACTGCAATCTTCCCTCTTTGAGAAATTGACACAAACGGAGTTTTTAGAGCTTTAAAATGAAATGCTTAAAGTCTAAATTAGGGTGCACCTAGGAATGCACATTTGTGTGACAAGCCATAACGAAACACAGGGATATGATTTCTATGGAAGTCAAGATAATGTTTACTGTTGGAGGGAGAATGAGGGCTGTGACTGGGTCAGGCACAAGAGGGGCTTCTGGGATGGCTGGCAAGGTCTTATTTCTTGATCTGAATAATGGTTACAGTGGTGTTCACCTTATAACGATTCAGTAAACCATTTTTTTGTGTAATTTTTTGTATCTATATTTTATTTTACAATAAAAAGGTAAAAAAATAAATAAATGCTTGCATTCTCACTTGAAAGAAGTGTCCCAATAATTTAATTCAGGAGAAAATGCCAAAGACTAGGGCTATAGGATAACTTTCCAACTTGTTCTTCTGTAACTATCAGCCTTGGAGTCAGCTATGGTCTAGAAGCAAAGCTCAACAATTAGGTGTTTTCCACTCAGATGAAGTTGGCAGCTGCAGTGGATTTAGCAGTAACTAACAGCCATAAGCAGAAAGCACAGGGTACCTGGCACTTCACTGGTAGAGAAAGTGCATTGGTCCTTAGGAAAATAGTGTAAGAGCATTGCATTAGAGCAGAGCTTCTGCCTGTGACTGTCTTTGATATGTCAGTGAAAATGTGATGTCAGGGCAAGTCTCCCTGGTTACAGTTTTGGTTGATCTCTTCCAACTCCTAAAGTCATTCAGATAATAAGTAGTAGTATACACACAAACCCAGTTATCCTACTCACCTAAAGCACTTCCTATGTGTTCTATTGGCCAAGGTTCTTTAGGTTTCAATGAACAAAATCCAATTATGGCTATTTGACCAAAAAAGGGTATTTGAATATTGGAGTATCTTACCAATACAAGCAATAATGACCGCATAAAGAGGCAGAGCCAACATGGCACCTAGACAGATGCATCATGCTGTCCTCTGCAGCAAAGACCTGAAAAACTAAGTAAAATAGATACAAACATCAGCCCTGGAACCCTAAACATCAAACAAAGGGATAAAGAAGTAGACCAAACAATGAATGGAAGGAGAAACTGAAGGAAAACAGCGAACAAGGAGAGACACAGAGTGGAGGTCCCCGACAACTAATACAGCAGTGTTGCCATCATTGAATACAGCCAGCAACAGCCCTGGACAGGAAGTACAGGAAGGCAACTTCACAGAGCTCCAAACAGGAGACAGAGCATCCAGCAACCAGAGGAACACACTTTCCCACAACTAATGCTTCTGACCCATATGCCACCTCCACCCCTTCCCAAAGGGTCACGCCATGCCATTCAGCTAGAGAGACACTGGATATCCACCACCCTGGGTCCACCCCACCCCCTCTTCCCAGCTTCCATCATGCCATTTTTTTTTTCCTTTCTTCCTTTACTTTCTCCCTCTCACCTACCCTACACATCACCTCCCCACCTTCCCACTGGGCTATGCCACACCACCACAACTAGAGAGCCACTGGCTTGCCGCCACCTTTGATCAGCCTCGCACTCACATGTTGGCTTCTGCCAGGCCACCTGTTTTTTTTGTTTTTGTTTTGTTGCTTTTTTTCTTCCTCTTTTTTCTTTTCCTTCTCCCTCCTACCTATTCTCATATGTCATCTCCCCCAGTTCCAACTGGCCCTTGGGGCTGCCCTGTCCCCACTTGCCAGGACTCACCATGATGCCAGTTTTTCTGATGTATTTTTTTCTTTTCTCTTTCTCCCTTTTCTTTCTCCCTCCCGTCTAGCCCCATATGCCACCTCACCCCCCTGCCACCAGACACTACTGTATTGCTAAAACTAGAGAGCCACCAGCTCACCACCACCCAAGGTCTACCCTGCCCCCACCTACTGGCTCCCATCACATCATTTTTTTTTCTTTTTTTCTTTCTTCCTTTTCTTTCTCCCTCCCACCTAGCCCCATACACCACCCCCCACTTTCTGCTGTCCCCAGCATGCTGCGGTGGCTAGAACATCCCTGGCACTCAGGCTCGCCACCACCCTGGGCCCACACTGACCTTCACCACCTAGCACTCAACCAGTTGCTGAATGATGGGAAGCAAACCCACAGCATTCCTTGTCTGACAACCCTGCTAATCTGAGGAGGGGCTGTGACTGTGCCAACAATGCTAAGCCAACATCAGGAGGCAGACAGCGCCAGCCCAGTACATGCTCAGCCACCTTGCCAAACCAGTGTACAGCGAAGTGGGCTCACCCTGCCTGCTGCTGCCCTGCCTACCTGGAAAAGGTGGTGAGACTATTTTGTCCATAAGCAAGCAGCAAAGCACACCTGGCCTGCCCGCCCTGACATATCCAAATAAAACAAAGAAGTAGAATGAAACAAATGAACATACAATCAATAAATAAAGAAAATAATACCTTAATGTCTCAGAGATGGCAGATAATATCAAAACATAAAAATGTAAGTGACAAAAACAAAGAATCAGATGACCTTCTGGTAGAAGAAAAGGCAGTGGAATTACCTGATATGGAATTCAAAAGACTAATATTTAGGGCTCCCCAAGAGATTTAGAAAGAGATCAAGGAAAACACAGACAAAACCCAGGGAAAAATAGGCAAAATCAAAGAAAACACAGATAAAGCAACAGAAGAATTCAGGAATTTAGGAGCAAATTTGAAACAATGGAAGACAGAATCTGTGAGCTTAACAACAAATCCATGGATGCCCCTTTGTTTGAGGAAAAATCAGAGAAAAGAATGAAGAAACATGAAGAAAACCTAAGAATTATGTGGGACATAATCAAGAGCAAAATTTTTTGCGTGGTCAGAGTTCCAAAACAGGGAGAAAATGGAAAACACAGAGAAGATTGTTGAAGATTTGCTTGCAGAAAACTTTACAAATACCACGAAAGATGAAAAGCTGACCATCCAAGAAGGTCAATGAATCCCATATAGGATAGACCCCAAAAGAAAGCCACCAAGACATAGCATAATCACACTTGCCAAAACTGAAAACAAGGTAAGAATACTGAGAGCTGCTCGAGAAAAAAGAAGAGTCGCTTACAAACAATAAATAATAAGACTAAGTTCTGATTGCTCGGCAGAAACTATGCAGGCAAGAAGGCAATAGGAAGACATATATAAAACTTTCAAAGAAAAAAAAATGGCCAACCAAGAATCATATATCCTGCAAAACTCTCTCTCAAATATGATGGCAAAATTAAGACATTTCCAGATAAATAGAAATTAAGGGAATTCATAAAATCCAAACCAAACTTACAAGAAATAATAAAGGAGTCCTTCAGTTAAGAACCAACAAAATCATATAACAACCAGAGTCAATAAGAGGAAGAGCAAGGAAAAAAAATGAGGAAAATGAATAACACCTTGCTTAAAACAACTGGGTAAGAAATCGAAGAGAGAATCAAAAATTCCTAAAATCAAGTGAGAGTTAAAACACATCATACCAAAACCTTTGGAACACAGCAAAGACAGTGCTCAGAAGTCAATTCACAGCAATAAGCGCACACATAAAAAAAGAATGGGCCAAAATCAAAACGTTAGCCCTACAACTTAAATAAATAGAAAGAGAACAGCAAAATCTCACAGCCACCAGAAGAAAGGAAATAATAAAGACTAGAGCAGAAATAAATGAAATAAAGAACAGAAAAACAATAGAAAGAATCAACAGGGTCAAAAGTCGGTTCTTTGAAAGAATCAACAAATAAAATTGACAAACCATTCACCAGACTGACAAAAGAAAAATGGGAGAGGAAGCAACTATCCCTAAAGAAATGAGATGGTGGACGTTACAACAGACCCAAATGAAATAAAAAGGATCATAAGAGAATACTATGAAAACCTGTACTCCAACAAATTTGAGAACTTAGAGGAAATGGAAAAGTTTCTAGAAACACAAAACCTACCTAAACTAATACAAGCTGAGATAGAAAATTTGAACAGACCCATAAGAAGAGATCAAAGAGGTAATTAAAAAAAAAAAAAAGCCCTTGCTCAGCCAGCTTAACTGAAGAATTCTACCAAACATTCAAAGAGCTCACACCAGTACTACTCAAACTATTTTAGAGCATAGAAAAGGAAGGAACACTCCCAAATTCATTCTATGAAGCCAGAATAACCCTGATACCAAAGCAGGCAAAGATACCACATAAAAGAAAATTTCAGACCAATATCCTTCATGAATATAGATGCAAAAATTCTCAACAAAATTCTAGTCAATAGAATTCAGCATCATATAAATAATAATAATAAACCACATCTAAGTGGGATTAATACAAGGTATGCAAGGATGGTTCAACATTAGAAAATCAATCAACATAATCAACCACATAAAGAGAACAAAAGTCTAACACCCATTCCTGATAAAAACTCTCAATAAACTAGGAATAGAAGGTAAATTCCTTAACATAATAAAGGGCAGCTATAGAAAACCAACAGACAGCATGACTGTCAATGGAGAGAGGCTGAAAGCATTCCCCCTGAAAACAGGAATAGGACAAGGATGCCTTTTATCACCATTCCCATTTAACATTGTTCTGGGAGTCCTAGCTAGAGCAATAAGGCAAGAAAAAGAAATAAAGGGCATTCAAATTAGAAGGAAAGAAGTAAAACTATCCCTATTCTCAGATAATATGATCTTATACATACAGAACCCCAAAGATTCCAGAAGAAAACTACTTAAACTAGTAAAAAATATTCCAGCTACTGCAGGATACAAGATCAACATAGAAAAATCACTTGTATTCCTATACACCAACAAAGAGAACTTCAAAAAGGGAATCAGGAAAACAGTATCATTTATAACAGCCCCTGAAAAGAATAAAATACTTAGGAATACATCTAACCAGGGACACAAAAGGCTTATACAAAGAAAACTACAGAACACTATTGCAAGAAACCAAAAGAGACCTACATAAAAGGAAAAACAAACCATGAGTATGGATAGAAAGACTCAATATTGTGAAAATGTCAACTCTACCCAAAGCAGTCTACAGATATAATGCAAACACGATCCAGATACCAACAGCATTCTTTAAAGAGATGGCAAAACTAATCACCAACTTTATACAGAAGGGAAAGAGGCCCTGGATAAGAAAAGCATCACTGAAGAAAAAGAACAAAGTAGGAGGCCTCACACCACCTGATCTCAGAAGCTACTATACAGCCATGGTAGACAAAATAGCCTAGTATTGGTACAACAACAGACAGTCAGACCAATGGAACAGAATTGAGAAACCAGATCTTTATACATCCACCTATGGTCAGCTGATCTTTGATAAAGGACCAAAGTCCATTAGATGGGGAAAAAACAGTCTGTCTTAGTTATCTAGTGCCGCCATAACAGAAATACCACAAGTGGATGGTTTTAACGAAGAGAAGTTTATTTCCTCACAGTCAAAGTAGGCTAAAAGTCCCAATTCAGGGCGTCAGCTCCAGGGGAAAGTTTTTCTCTCTGTCAGCCTTCTCATCAATGTTCCCCCGGACTAGGAGCTTCTTGGCGCAGGGAC